>NW_017688905.1:0-718 GCF_001879085.1 Nicotiana attenuata
AAAAGAGATAGTGGAAGAAACAGATGAAATGGGAGGCTTGACCTGCTCTGGAAGGTGCTACTCGCCAGAGGAATTGAGAAAAGTTAAGCAAGCCAAGGAAAATCACTTTCCACTGAAAGAAACTGTTTCAGAAAAAGAAGCGGAGGAATTCCTTAAGAAAATGAAAATGCAAGACTACTCAATCATTGATCAACTAAGGAAAACCCCTGCTCAGATATCTTTGTTATCTCTGCTTTTGCACTCGAAAGAACATCACCTTGTGTTGATCAAAACTTTGAACGAGGCATATGTCTCAGAAGAGACAACGTTGAATCAGCTAGAAAAAATGGCTGAAAGATTCTTTGAGGTGAACAAAATTTCTTTCAGCGATGATGATTTGCCTGAGGAAGGGTCTGGGCACAATAAAGCTTTGCATCTTATGGTCAAATGTGAAGGGCATTACGTAAAAGGGGTCATGACTGACGGAGGCTCAAGTGTATATGTATGCCCTCTTTCTATTCTACAACAACTGAACATTGACACTAACAGAATTCGGACTAGTACTGTCAGCATCAGAGCTTTTGACGGTTCAAAAAGAGACACTATTGGGGAAATCGAACTCACCATGACAATTGGCCCGGTTGATTTTAACATTTTCTTTCAAGTGTTGGATATGAAAACCTCATATAATTTTCTTCTGGGAAGGCCGTGGATCCATATGGTCCGAGACGCTATACCA
>NW_017688905.1:5666-5905 GCF_001879085.1 Nicotiana attenuata
AACATAGGGTACGACATCCCCTAGTTGCATTTCAGAGTGCCACGAGCCTCATTTTGTTGCCAACACAGGGTACTACATCCCCTGGTTGCATTATTTTCTGCGAACATAGGGTACCACATCCCCTAGTAGCGTTTCAGAGATCCACGAGCCTCATTTTATTGCCAACACAGGGTACTACATCCCCTGGTTGCATTATTTTCTACATAGGGTACGACATCCCCTAGTAGCATTTCAGAGTG
>NW_017688906.1:0-767 GCF_001879085.1 Nicotiana attenuata
TCCCCGTCGAGGACATGCCGTTTCCTGAAAAATGGAACATGAACCGTAAGTATTGCTTTGCCTTAAATCTCTATCTTTGCCCTTTTTGCTTCTCATCTTCCCTCCTCACCCAGTTTTTGTGGTGTAGCCGTGGTCGTCATGCCGGAAGTGATCCCCGACCTGAAGCAATGGTTCGAGGGCATAGTGTCGCAAAAGTCTTACTCTGAGCGTGCTTGGACAGAGTTGTCGAAGGGTCAGTGGGAGGCTCGTAGTCACGGTAACCTTCTTGTCTAGAAACGTTTCCCACTCAGGTTTTGTATGTTTGCTCACTTGTATTTTTCGTATTGTAGGCCTCAGAAAAGATGTAGCAATGAGGCCTCCGCGTGATGAAGAAGGAATCCCTCCCCCACTACCTATATCGAAGCCGGTGAAGGAGAAGAAGAGGAAAAGGGCTCCGAGCTCCCCGAACTCGGAACAACCAAAGAAAAACCCAGCTCGTAAGCAAAAGATTATCCCTCTAACTTTGGAGTCGGTCTAAGAGTTAAGGGATGAGTCCAAGGAAGAGGATGAAGAGGACTCCGGGTTGGTGGCTCGTGTGCGAACTGGCACCGAAATTCAAAGAGCTACAGGGCCTGTGAAGTCTGATGAATCTTCTCCTAGAGTCAAAATCTTAGTCTGATAGAACCTTTCTCCTAAGATAACAAAATGGACCTAGTCTGATGAAATTTCTCCTAGGATCACATCTTAGTCTAATGAGTCTTTCTCCTGAGACTAGTAAACCTAGTCCT
>NW_017688906.1:5185-5905 GCF_001879085.1 Nicotiana attenuata
GAGATGGAATCCAGAGCATAAGTATTTCTACTTATAGATTTCAGCGCTGCTTGCGCTTTCGACCATACGGCCATTGTGACCTTTGTTTTTCTTTCTCGTTTTTTATTTGCAGCGAGGGCCTCTCCACCCCAGCTCGTCGATGACATTAAAGCGTGGATGGAAAGAATAATACCCTATGCGGAGGAGTGCCGTACCTGGGCTGCATTTCTTCGACAGTACGGGGGGTAAAAATCACGAGATATCGAATTAAGCTAAAGAAAAATCACAGGAACCAAAGCATAGAACGAAATCAGTGCACAAGTAACCCGGACACACTCAGAATCCAAACAAAATATCGAAAAACATTTTGGGGTTTTAGCATAAACTAGTGAGGGTTGAAGCAAACTCTACGAAATCAGTCAAAAACACATGCAAATAGAAGATTAAATACTTAAAGTCAGTAAAACGTTTTGAAGAAAAAGGGTTTTCAGGAAACCCTAGTTTAAGAAAATGGAAAGCCACTCGTAAAACCAGAAGATTTTCATAAAAACAAGTGAAGTAAGTTCGCTTTATCTCAGATGTGGACAGATATGAGAAGACCAAAGGATAAAAAAATTAGGGTTTTTAGAAAGGCAACAGAGACGAGCTTAGACTTAGGAGACCATGGGTTCAAGATGAAAAATGAGAAAGATCTTACTCAAGATCGAACCAAATAGCCCGAAACCAGCAAGAAAACCCAAG
>NW_017688907.1:0-826 GCF_001879085.1 Nicotiana attenuata
ATGTGTTGCCCAAGAAGGGTGGTACTATGTTGTCTATTTTTGGGGGTGTTCTAAGCCCGACTTAGGTTTGGGGTGTTGTACAGGATGGTTGTTGTTGTATGGTGACTTGTTGGTTTAAAAGATAATTGTGTTGTAGTTTTGTTAGCATAGGTGCTAATTGTTGGAGAATGGTGTTTGTCTTTTGGTAGTGTTGTATATCGGGGATAATATTGAATGGAATAAGTGTGTGGTCTCAGAGGTCCACCATCGGTGAGATTAACCTGTGTCTGCAAATGGGACCAACCTGGTTCGAGGTCGATTTTCAAGTGATAGATGTGCCAGCATCCTACAACTTGATGCTAGGACGACCCTAGATTCATGCTGCTGGGTCCGTAGCTTCAACGTTGCATCAGGCCGTAAAGTTTGAATGGAATCACCAGGAAGTGATCATTCACGATGACGGCATCAATCCTATATACAGTCGCCATACCATTCCGGCAATAGGAAGAGAAGAAAGCTAGGTGGGGAAACTTACCACCATATCGAGCGGGTCAATGCTGTCGATAAAGACAAATGGTGGGATAACAAGATCGAGAGTATACTGAATTGGAGTTAGTACGAACCTGGCCAAGGACTCGGCAAGAATCTCCAAGGGATCTCTAAACCTATAAAACTCAAGAAACATGGCACTACTTTCGGTTTGGGATATGAATATACCTGGGAGGAGTTCAATAATTGGTCGCCACCATGGCGCGGTCCTTACTACCCGTTAGAGCAACCAATACCACACCTGGAGCAGACTTTCCAACAGGCCGACGTCGTCTATGGGACAGAGGAAGAAGAAGCA
>NW_017688907.1:5458-5905 GCF_001879085.1 Nicotiana attenuata
CTGCATAAGGCTACCATTATGCCTTCCGAGGTTAAGCTCTACCTCTATCTGCATCTGCATTGCATAAGGCTACCATTCTGCCTTCCGATCTGCATAAGGCTACCATTTTGCCTTCCGAGGTTAAGCTCTACCTCTTTCCGCATCTGCATTGCATAAGGCTACCATTCTGCCTTCCAATATGCATAAGGCTACCATTCTGCCTTCCGAGGTTAAGCTCTACCTCTATCTGCATCTGCATTGCATAAGGCTACTATTCTGCCTTCCAACTTGCATAAGGCTACTATTCTGCCTTTCGAGACTAAACGTTGTCTCCATCCACATTGCATGGCTGAAAGATCGCCACATTGCAAGGCTGAAAGATCGCCACATTGCACGACTGAAAGATTGCCACATTGCACGGCTGAAAGATCGCCACATTGCACGGCTGAAAGATCGCCACATTGCACG
>NW_017688908.1:0-5904 GCF_001879085.1 Nicotiana attenuata
AAAGAAATGGGCCTATTCATGTTTAGATTCCAATTGTGAAGGTCTCCATTCTCCAGTATCTTTGGTGCATGTACTGGGTTTCTCCTTTGGAAGGGCACTAGGATCATTGCATGTTGCCCTACTGTTGGATCGGCCGGTGGTATTATGTCCATTATGCACTTGTAAAGTTCCATTGGACATTTGAGAATTTGCCTCTATTCTTGCGTCTCCATGAAGATAAACACTTTTACGTCTTCGAGATTTGAATCTTCCATTATTGATTATGGGATTAAGTTGATGGGTTCAGAAGGTACATAATTTAGATGGGTGTACGCCTACTGAGTTTAAAGTAAAGTACAATACGGAGCTCGAAATAATAGAAGGTACATAATCAATAGGCACAGTAGCTGCTATTGAATCCAGTCCAATTCTCACATAACATGCTAATTTCTACGCATCCATATTGCTGTTCTTCAGCGCATGATCTGAGGATAATAGTACGCTAAACATCCTATAACTCAAAGGGGGGGGAACCGTTAAGGTTAAGAAGCAAACAGTTTTATTAACAGCAACTGGAATTTCAAACTGTTCACATACATCGTGATCTTAGATCCTAAGATCGACAATGTTTGCTTAAATAGAAGGGGACCAAGACGGGGAACATCCTAGTCAATAAAGAGATTTTTGTACAAAAACAACAATTGCTACTACAGAACTCTGTCGTCTGATGAACTGGTCTTTCCTTCTGTTCCTCATATTAGTGTACTGGTAATCTTCAAAAAAGGAACCCTGAAATTTGAAATGGGTTATTTGCCAACCTTGGCAGGATGCAAGCAGTCAGTAAACAGGATATCTAAGCAGCTGCAGTCTGCTCTTGATGATCTAATAACCACTCAGCAGGCCACCACTCTGGTTTAATTGCCTGGACCTTGACATCGTCCAGATCCCGTATTGTTAAAGAGCCTTTAAAGGCTTCATCTAAGCGCAGAAGACCCAAACCACGGCTTCCAAGGGCAGTTGTGACAGTTCCTGCTTTCTTTCCAGACGATGCATCAACTACTTCTGACCTTGGAGCAACTTTTTGTTCCACCTCTGGTTTAGAAGGAGAAGGGAGATTTGTCAAAGATTCTGAAGTATTATGAAGTACTTTGGCAAGTACTAAGAAAGCTACCTTTTCCACTGTCATTCACAAACTTAAGGGGAAGCAAACGTTTTCGAATGACCCCACGGTGATGTGTGCGAGCAATGAGTTCTTGGCCCACATAGCATCCTTTATCAAAGCTTATTCCATTTAAACCAGCTAGATTGTACTCGAGAGGGACAGCTTCTCCTGAAAATGAAGTCGGCGATCAACAAACTTTCCAGACACAAGAGAGCTCTTATCTTACATGAAGTAATAATTTTGTAATAGTGTTACAATTCTAACTTACTATCAATTAAGGTAGATATATTATATGAAGACTAAAGATAGGAATAAATGAAACTCAATTCCATTTTAGGACGCAAAAGTTCTAAAGCTCTCACAGATCCATTTCCCTACATCTGGAGTATTTTAGACTCTTGGACATTCTAGATTCTCTAATTGATATACTCTCATAAAACAATCGCGTGGAAAGAAGCTGAAAAGCAAGCAGAAAGCATACTTCCACAATGACAACCTCCAAGTGTGGAAACAACTTACTTGGAAAAGATGTACGAATATTACCCAAAAAGGCAGGATGAAATTCTTATGTTATTAGTGTATCAATTCTTTATATCTTTGTTTATCATCCTCAATATTGACCTTTGTCAAAGGAGCTAATCTTCCCACAGACCAACTAAGCAAACTAATGCAGCAAGCTGCTACAGCCCACCAACCCGTCAAACCTGCGCAGACTCCCTTACCAAGCAGAAAATACCTTTTACTCTCCCCTGCAAACTTACCTCTAACTCCTACAAACCATCACACCTACCACATAAACCACTGAAGATAGCACAGACTAAGTGGAGAAAGAAATTGCTAGAGGACATTCAGCTGCGGTTTTCACAGGGGGTAGTGAAGCAAGATGCATATTGCTGAAGAGCAATATTGACTTTCGCACTCAAGTTTCAGTTGGTCGATTGCAACGGTAGGACTAACAAGCTTGGACACACAGATACACACACGCACAAAAAAAGGGGGAGTTAAACGTGCTAAACACAAGAACATAAAATGAAAATTCAACGTGCTAAGCATGAGAACATACTATTTGAATTTATAACCACAAGGACGGAGAAAGGTACTCAAGGGGAAACACATAGCTCAGGAAATTCTATACTATAGATCAATCGAGGCGCACCTTTAGGAATCTCAGCTGATCCTTCTGCAACTCCCTTCTCCAACCTCCAGAGAAGATAATTTTCTTCATTTGTCTCTTTGTCTGCCTCAACCAAAGGTGCTGTCGCGAATATCAAAATATATGAGCAGCATATACAAGATCTACGAGTGATATGGCATGTCAAAATTACATATTAAAGATTATGTTTGATCATGTGGAAATAAGTACTTAGATGACATGCCCAAGAGCCTATTATACTAACAATAATCTGATTTGTTCAAAGTCAAATTCTGCGTCTAAGGGGCGTATCAATGAAGGTGCAGAAAACAAGCCAATACAGATCAGCAGGATATGCGGCTGAGACAACTTGTTTGTGGACCAAACGAGAAACGGAAAAAGGTGGAGCACTGGAAAGGTAAGTAACCAAGACTTACGTGTTATATTGGAAGGAAAAATACCCCTGAATCCAAGACAATCTAATCTGGGATCTCTATACCATAGCCACCCACGATTGTTCCCTTGTGCAGATGACTGGCCAGAGCGATCAAACCCACCACCCCATCCAAGGGAGGCAGCCTCTGGCTCTACAGAGGATTTGTGATCTAAATTTTGGCCAAACCTCTGCCAGCAACAGAAGTCATCAGCCACGCTCTCCATATCAACCTTAGACCTCAACCTATACCTGCATAAACAATACACGTATCTTTAACAAGAGTCGAACAAATAAGCAATAAAACAGTAAAAGTAATTGTATCCAATGGATCAATATCTCCAATATCAATTGATCAATCATTTCAGTGTCTCCTCAAAGTAAACCTTTCATGAAAAGAAAACCAAGTTTCGACCACTGTAACGAGCACCAGCAACCAGGAAGCAACTAGCAAGCAACAACAACATCACCCTCGGTCTCAAACAAGCTGGGGTCGGCTATATGAATCCTCGCTTCTCCATTTAAGCTCAACTCAAGTCCTCATCATATCAACTAAAGTATAAGTTCAATATATATAAGTATAATGATAATAACAATATTAGAAGTTCTCTAACAAGACACAAACCTATTCCCAACTAGTAGATATCACCTACCTATTCCCAACTAGTAGACATCACCTATATAGATCTTTTTCTTCTATTGTGCCTATCTTCAGTGATTCAAAAAAAATTGTAGGTTTTTCGAAACAACTTCATTCGATGTGATTTTAAGTGATTTTAGGTCTATCCGCTCCCCTTTTAACACTCACTCACCATAATTTCACACCTACGGAGTGGGTGCATGCCGAGGCGGATCCAGGATTTAAGTTCTATGGGTTCAATCTCTTAAATTTTTAGCATTGAACCCATTATATTTTTAAGTTATGGGTTCATATCTACTCCTTACTACAATTTTAGTGGATTTTATACATAAATTAAAGGTACTGGGTTCAGATGAACCCGGTACTACTTAGCTGCATCCGCCCCTGGGTGCGGTACTACTTAGCTGCATCCGCCCCTGGGTGCATGGGTATGTTGACGCAGGACATGACCAAACCATCTCAAGTTATTCTATCCTTGGTGTTCGTAGTTATCCTTAATGCATGCAATAACAGAGCTGCCTGAATGCAGATGATTCACATAACCAACCTTATCTAGTTTATGATTGAAGCATAGCTAATTGATTGATTCCTGGTATACCTGACAGCTACATTAGCAATTATGGACATTCTAGTGTTCATATCAAAATTAACTGGAACTTGATAAGCAAATGACATAAAGCAACAAACTTGAATCAATTAACATAAATAGGCAATAGCAAAAAAGAGTCTCACTTTTTCAATATCTGCAGAAGCTCATCCAATTCAGAACCATCGACATCTGCAAACAATTCAAGCTCCCCGGGATCAGGGCCCGGCCCAGAACCAGTCCGATCAAGCTTCTCATCGGGCCGAGGCGGCCTGTACAAGAACATATCATACAAAAATCTCCCTTGAGGAGTCAAAAGAGCTGCATACACCGGCGGAACCGAAACGAACGGGACATTCGAAGTGGCCAAGGTAGTCCTATCCTGATCTTGTGGGTCCCCTAACCTCCGTACATCGTTGGTAACGAGACCTTGAAGGAATTTAACGGTGTCGGGTCCGGTAAATCGGATAACGGATCGGGTCTTGAGATGGGTTGCCATGGGGCCCGCATTTTCGAGCTGAGTGGAGAAGCATCTGTAAGCGTTTGGTTTGAAGAAGTGAAGAGATTGTTTGAAACGGTGCATTGTTGAAGCGTGGGTGACGGTTGTGGGAGGTATGAAGATGGCGGGTATATGAAATTGAGTCCGAGACACGTGGGGTTTAGACGGTGCTAGGACAGCCACGTGGTGACTGGAGAAGGTAGTTGTGTGTTAGGTGTTCGATGAAATTTCCCAGAGAAAAATACCCAGGTCCTAAAAGAAAAGGAAAATCGTACCAAGCCTCACTCCTCAAAATTGTGGTTTCTTAACCCCACCTAGCAAAAAGAGAATAAGTTAAGTCGCATATAGTATTATTTTAATTCTAATCAATAAATGGGAATAAAGATGAAGATTGTTGTTCCTCTCTGCACAGCTTGGGATGGGAAGGAAACCCAACTTGTTTTGCGACTTCAATTTTTACTTAGACTTGGAAGACAGACCCGTTTACTGACGAAGTTGTATTTTAGGACAAAGGAGAAATAAACCTTTAGACAAATTGTCATCGCTTTTAAAGATGAAATACTGTAATAAGATATACCGTAGGCATATAAATATTAAATCCATAAATAAATTTGGATTATATTTTAAATTCAAGATATATTGGTCCAATAAATACTNCTTCGTCTTCTTCTAAGCGTTCCTTTAGTAATATACCACCGGAGCTACATTGCCCATTGTGTAAAGGATTAATAAAAGATGCAGTTATCGCAAGCAAATGTTGTTTTAGTAGTTTCTGCGACAAATGTATAAGGGAACATATTATCTCTAACTCTATTTGCGTATGCGGGGCTAGAAATATACTCGCTGACACCCTCTTGCCTAACATGACTCTAAGAGACACAATAAACAGAATCAACAAGTCTAATAGCAGTAGTTCAGAGCATGGGGTTAGTGCTCCTCGAGTTCAAGATATGGTGTCAGAACACAATTCCCTCCCTAAAGTACCATTCCCATCAGAGTCTGCAGCTGTGAAGGTAGAGATATTATCTGTACCTTCTCAAAAAGAAGAGACTTCTAGGGCTTTAAAGACTGTAGAAGAGTGTCCAATAGCTGTTGGGGAGGCAGTAAAGATGAAGAAAAGGAAGAAACCAAGCATGCCTTTTGATGGTGCTGCTGTAAACAAGCAATGGAGAGTCACTCAAGAACATGTTGTTGCTGAGAATTACATGTTGACCATGAATGCTACTGCCTATCATCCTCATTGGACAGGCATGCAATATACGAGCTATGGCCATAGTCCCATAGATATTCAGTTTGGCCATCCTGTCTTACCAAGGGCGACTCCACCTCTAGGCCAATAACGCTCTTGGTTTAGACCCCCGTAAAATTCAATGCCCCCTATAGCTAATCAGAGAAAACACGAGTCGGGAGTCTCTGCCTAAGCTGCCAAGACTTACAAACCTGTAGTCATTCAATTCAACAACTTTGTTTTTA
>NW_017688909.1:0-709 GCF_001879085.1 Nicotiana attenuata
GCTGAGCCGAGGGAAGTAGGCAGGGACGTGAGGCTTGGATCACAGGTCATCCCGAAGAGAGATAGCTTCAAGTACCTTGGGTCGATGATTCAGGGGGACGGAGAGATCGACGAGGACGTCACTCACCGTATAAGGGTGGGCTGGATGAAATGGAGGCTTGCATCTGGGGTTTTGTGTGACAAGAAAGTGCCACTGACACTCAAAGGTAAGTTTTATAGAGCTGTGGTTAGACCGGCCATGTTGTATGGGGCAGAGTGTTGGCCGGTTAAGAACTCACATATCCAGAGGATGAAGGTAGCGGAGATGAGGATGCTGAGGTGGATGTGCGGGCACACTAGGATAGACAAGATTAGGAATGAAGATATTCGGAAGAAGGTAGGTGTGGCCCCCGTGGATGACAAGATGCCGGGAGCAAGGCTCAGATGGTTCGGACACGTGCAGAGGAGAAGCCGTGATGCGCCGGTAAGGAGGTGTGAGCGGTTGGCCGTGGTGGGTACGAGAAGAGGTAGAGGGAGGCCTAAGAAGTATTGGGGAGAGGTGATCAGGCAGGACATGGTACGAATGCGGAGTTTCCGAGGACGATAGCCCGTTGAGTTAGGAAGGTCTGGAGGTCAAGCATTAGGGTTGTAGGTTAGGGGGGTAGTAGTAACTTTTCTTAACGTTCTTTCCGGGGGGTGAGGCGGGGTTTGGATTAGGGTTGGCCTTAGAT
>NW_017688909.1:5100-5904 GCF_001879085.1 Nicotiana attenuata
GTAGTTGGTATTTAGAAATTTAGTCGGGTTCCGAGGTGCGGGCCCGGGGTCGACTTTGGTACCGATTTTTGAATTTTGTTAAAGATTGAGACTTTATGATCCAGAATAGTTTCTTATGTTTTTATTTGTGCCTTGAAGTTATTTGGTTGGATTTGAACCGTCCGGAGGTCTTTTCACCCGAGAAGTGCATTTTAGAGTATTGGTCTGTCGTCTTTGAAGTAAGTATCTTGCCTAACTTTCTGTGGGGGACTTCCCCTTACGATTTGAGTCTTCTGTGTTGATTGTAGTTCGTGTACGCGAGGTGACGAGTGCGTACTCGGACTTATTTGTCGAGAATTGGCCTTTTAGGGTTCTTATATCCATTATGTACGGACTTATTCTTGATATGACTGCGTTCCTGCTTACTAGTTTCGTCTCTACATGCTTAATTGGAATTAATTGCTTCATGATTCACTCTTATTGCCTAATTATCATCCTATTTGATTTAACTGAAGAATTTCCTCTCTCCTATTGTCATGCTACATTTTTCATAACTGCCTGTGTTATTTGAGATTATTATCATCCCTCCTATAATTGTCTAGTTTTAAGTGAAGCTAAGATCACCTTTCCTTAACTGAATTGTCGAATATCCTCGTAACTTTCCAACCTTAAAAGGAGTTTAGATAACCTATATCCTTGTTGACTTGCCTTTGTTTGGGACTACTGGACTCGTGTTGATTTCCTTGTATATTGTGGAGTCGTTACTACATGTTAGATTTCCCCTTTTGTTTAACTGTTCCCTTTATGCCCCTTCATTTTCCTTAC
>NW_017688910.1:0-903 GCF_001879085.1 Nicotiana attenuata
ATTAATCATCTTCGCGAATTTTTGAAAGAACAACATTTTGGACTTCGGACTAAGGAGATTTTGGGCGATTTTTGAAGAGGGTTTCGAGGGCTATCATCAGGTATGGATTCTTGGGCTTAGATTATGTTATTATTGTGTATAAACATGAATTAACACTGAAAACCCAAGGAATTAAAGGGTAAAAATGGGGTAAGTTAGGGTTTGAGAATTTTGATGTAAAAATGGAATTTGGAGGGTCACACGAACTCCGATTTTGGTGAATTTTATATGTATGGATTCGTGGCGAGACGAGGAATCCGGTGATGCAAATTTTGTAATTTTTCGAGAAGCGGGTCCAGGGCTCGGGTTTTGCTAGTTTCGAGATTTCTGCTATTTCTTGGTTGTTTTCGATTGGGTATTGTTCCCTTGGCATATTGTAATGTATTCGCTCTGATTTTGGTTAGATTCGACGCGCGTGGAGGCCGATTCGAGGGGCAAAGGCATCGCGAGCAAGGGATTTCACCATTTGGAGTTGAGTAATACTTGTAAATGATATCCTGAGGATTAGAAACCCCGAATTTGCACATCATAGGGCTGTATATTGGTGACTTGCACGCCAGGTATGAGCGTGGGGTAGAGCACCGTTGGGGATTGTGACTTGGTCCGTCCCAGTTGTTGATTTTACTGCGTAATTGACTGAAACCTACTTGATGCTATCGTGATTTGGGTTAGTTGGCTGGCCTTGTCTTCACGAGAGGTGCCATCACGACCGGGATGGAAATTGGGTCGTGACACTGGATTGAAACAAAACTCAGCTATATGCTAGCCCAAACTCAACTCCTCCAGTATAATATAATCGAAAAAAAGATTACACACAGGTGATGTCCTGTATATTAAACTTACTCAATTATATGCTAGACCAAA
>NW_017688910.1:4747-5904 GCF_001879085.1 Nicotiana attenuata
TAGCGCTTGGGCTGTAGGAGCCCCTCCGGAGTCTGCACACCCACAGTGAGCGCGGGTACCCATCTAGAGTGATTTAATATTGAACAGTGGTAACAATGACACTGTTAAATGTGATTGGTCAGGTAACAATGACTGACCAGTCAGGTAACTATGATCGACTAGTGGTAACAATGACACTGGAGTACGCGTTGGTCAGGTAACAATGGCTGACCGGTCGGGTAACAATGGTTGACTTACTGATTGGGTATAATTGATGTTTAACTGTTTTCAAAAAGGTTTCTCTTATTATTTTTCACTGGTTTCTACTATTATTCTGGAGTTGCTGCTTGAGATAGCATTATTGTGCCCTTGTGGGATTTTATTTTCTCAGTCGTTATTTATTTTTATTGCTCACTGGGTCGGAGTACTCACATTACTTCCTGCACCATGTGTGCAGAGACAGGCACCGCTTAGTTCGTACCTGAGCGCTGATTTCCTTCCAGACCAGGCGGACCGGGAGAGACGAGATAGCTGTAGACGTCCACATCCCCGTTTCTTTCTTATCTTCTGCATATTTTATTCATCTTCAGACTATGTTTTCCAGACTTGTAGTATATTTTTCATCAACTCTGTAGTAGCTCGTGATTTGTGACACCCCGATCATCGGGCTGAGTTTGGGATGGTTGTCTCCCGTTATGTTACGTTTATTTCCGCACGTGTGATTAATCAGTATTTATGGATTAAACCTATTTATGCTAAGAAAATGTTAAAAGCAAATGTTGATTGTTTCTGTTGGCTAGCCTTGTCTTCACGAGAGGCGCCATCACGACCGGGTGGGAATTGGGTCGTGACACCCGCAGATGCGATTGGGGACCGCAGAAGCGGAAGGTTGCCTTAAGTGAAAGGTCCGCAAAAGCGGACGTTGACCGCATAAGCGGAAGCCGCAAAAGCGGTACTGGACCCGCAGAAGCAAAATGCCTGGCAGTTAAGTGAAATTAATCATCTTCGCGAATTTTTGAAAGAACAACATTTTGGACTTCGGACTAAGGAGATTTTGGGCGATTTTTGAAGAGGGTTTCGAGGGCTATCATCAGGTATGGATTCTTGGGCTTAGATTATGTTATTATTGTGTATAAACATGAATTAACACTGAAAACCCAAGGAATTAAAGGGTAAAA
>NW_017688911.1:0-793 GCF_001879085.1 Nicotiana attenuata
CCATAAACTTGGCTTAGTCCTGAAATTCCACCACAACTTACAGAACAATGCCTTAGATACATCATGAAGTGATCTGAACCCTATTCCTCCTTCTTCATATGGCATACATAGAGTGGACCATGATGCCCAGTGTCTACTGTTGCCACCCACAGCACTACTCCAAAAGAACTGGGCAAAGATTCTGTGCAATCTATTTATGACATAATCAGGGGGATTTACTGCTGATAATAGGTGAACTGGCATACTTTGTAAAACACTCCCTTTTGGCATCATCGAAAAGTTGCATAAAAAATGTGAGATAACCAGATTTTAAAACTTACTCATGGCCATTGGGGCTACTTCAAATGCAAACATGGATTAATCATCATAGATCAAACTAAGAATTTCAACCATCAAAGAAATATAAACAAACGGTTAGAGCAAAAATAGTGAACTTCATTGATGATTGATAAGATTCTACCACAAAGCATAAGAAGAAATAAAAATACTGAAAACATGAGCAAAAGAAACAAAGTCCCGTATTGGGTCACTGGTTGATCTACACTAGGTTAGGATTTAAGGTTTGGAAGAGGTAGGGGCTGGGTTATTTGCTTGGAGAAGTTTCAGCATGTCTTGAAGAATTGCATCATTCTTCTCCTTTTCCTTTGCAAGTTCAGTTCTGAGAACATCTCTCTCAGATTCTACCTCAACCAATCGTGTCTTCAGCCTTGCTATCTCAATATCCTTTGCCTCACTCTCCTGTAATAGAGCTTTGACCTTGCTATTGATGGTGTCTTTTTAGATGAACCAGGTT
>NW_017688911.1:4712-5904 GCF_001879085.1 Nicotiana attenuata
GTAGGCAACAGATTTGGGAATGAAATCCATGCCATTACTTTAGGGGTCTCCTCTCCAACTTTGAAGTTAGAATCATATATCAAAGTACGCAATTGATATTCCTCCCCATGTTTGTCCTTAACATAATAAACACCTTTAGAAGAAAAATTAACATAATCCTCCCATAATGTGAACCTCACTAGTATATGTCTATCTCTTAAGTACCCAATGTTGCATTCACCCTTGATTCCACATTGCACTGGAATAATACGTCGCAATTCATTGATTTCAGGCCATCCATACGAGAATTTACATACAACTGCATACTTTAAACCTTCTATAATATTCATACGCTCAACTTCTGATTCAGTAAAGCAAACTAAAGGTTGACCTTGATGTAAAGTAGCTCGTCTAAGGGCAATAGGTTCCACTACTGCTGCTCGCTCATCCATGGCATTGTTATTCGAAGAATTTTTCACTGCTTTGACATAATTCATTGGGGCTGTTTTATCGCTAGGCAAATTATAGGGCGTTGAATTGTTGTTTGTTGCAATAGGGGGTTGGGTAGAGGTTGGAGGAGGCTGACCAGCCGGAAAAGATGGCTGGCCGCCGGCCAAATTGGCCATGGCAGCGATCACGACAGTTTCTCTCTCTAGTCGCTCAAAAAATCGCCAGAGCCTCTCTCTCTAGACTCCAACGCGTCTCGGGGTTTTGGCTTAGGGCCTTTTTTTTTTAAGCAATCCACTAGGCATAGCCTAGGGCTAGTTTTTATTTATATAAGTACGAAAACAAATAAAATGTCATGAAATCCTAACAAGTGTACGAAATAAAATAAATCTTACATAAATCCTATTATCAAAATTGAGTAATATGCTCAAAATTGATATCACAATAAATCTATCAAAAATTTGTATCAAAACTAGCCCATGTAAATAAATCGCAGCCGCCCAATCTTCAAAGCCCATGTGGATTAGCCAAAAGTAGACCTCCATAATTGTTGCATTTATGGCCAGCCCATAAAACACATCAGGTTTGCATAGATAGCGTCCAACTTGCACAGCCAGCCTCACCTCATAAATTGCAGAAATAGCCATGTCTTCCCTAGATCCAGAGACGCCTAGGATTTGCACAAATAGCCTCGAAATTGCACTCCAACAGCCCAGTCCGACAGCCCAGTCCTTATACACTCTCCCTTGCAACATAATTTCCAGGC
>NW_017688912.1:0-5903 GCF_001879085.1 Nicotiana attenuata
ACGTACGTACGTACGTACGTACGTACGTACGTACGTACGTACGTACGTACGTACGTACGTACGTACTACGTACTACTCTACTCTACTACTCTCTCTCTCTCTCTCTCTCTCTCTCTCTCTCTCTCTCTCTCTCTCTCTCTCTCTCTCTCTCTCTCTCTCTCTCTTCTTTCTAAACTTATTGGCTCTCACTGATCCGAGGATACCTTGATATCCTTCGCTTTTATATGTGTTCTTCATCGTATAACTTAGTTTTGGCTATAAAGAGCTTTTTTGATTATATCTTTAACCGTTATATCATCCTCGACTATCCCCAATAGCTCGAGCTCGACCTCGAAGTCGACTCCGAAGTCCCCATCGGCCAGGCCTACATCCGGACAGCAGGCCTTTCGGTTTGATCATTATCTCATTTTAGCTCACGCTCCATCGTTAAATTTCACATTACTAGCATCATCTACTCTAACAACTAGCTCGGGAATAGATCACATATTTTTCGAGTCCCATTTTACAAATTTAATTGTCATTACCATTTTCACGGTAAACATTTCAGCCTTCAGGTGGTAGTTCATCCCCGTGGAAAGTTATTTTATGACTTTCCAACACCTGCCCTACCATGTTGGCCATATTCCCGCAGGTAATATTGTTGGGCGTGTAAGCTTCGCTCAACACCTTCATCAAAGCGTTCTTGTGCGCCTCTGAATTTTGTATCAGTGATAGGATGGATATCTGAGCTGGGGTTTTGTACAAATGATCAATGACGGAATACTCCCTCGCTTGTACTTTCCTCCAAAGGTCATCTGACCCTGTTTCAATGATAGACTACTTGGTAGTGGCATCCTTACTTGGTCCTCCCAAGTGTTCAGGTGTATAGATTCAACCGGTCCTAGTCATTCCTTGTGCGGTATCGGATTCCTCCATCTTTGCCTTTCTTTTCCGCCTAGCTTCGGCAACGTAATCCTAGGGTATTGATTTTGAATTAAAAGGAGGCGTGGTTAATACTGTCACTGTGAAAGGCGTGGCCACTTTTACTTCAAACGGAACAAGGGTGGCTACAGGTGGAGCTACCTTTACCTCAAATGGAACTGATGCAGCTACCTCAACCTCGATTGGTGACTGAGTCTGTAATACAATAGGAGTAAGTGTGATTGCGGGTTTGAAGTCATCGCCTTCTTGAATAAGCCCAATCGACCCCTCAGGATCCCATTCTTCGTCCATCTCTATCACATGTATCCCACATCCCCTATGATCCGGGAGTGGGTTGTTGCGAACATTGGGTGCAACTTCTTTTGCCTGTATGACCTTGTTGTCAATCAGTGTCTGGATCTTATCTTTCAATGTTGCGCACTCGTCAATGGTGTGCCCTTTCATGCAATGGTATGCATAGGTTTTGTTTGGATTGACCCATTAGGATAGATTCTCTAATGCTACAGCGGGAACAAGGGTGACATAACCAGCGGATTCAACCATTCATACAGCTGGTCGATGGATTTAGCAATAGCGGTATATTATGTGGGTAGCTTGTGGTCAAAAATGGGTCGTGGTCTTGGGTAGTTTTGGCGAGTTGAAGGTGACTGGAAATGAGATAGTTGGGAATTATAGGTATGATAGACAGGGGCTGGTTGGAAATATCTGGGGGATGATGGTTGATTTGTAGGTGGTGGTGCTTGGTATGTGAGTGGAAGTGTTTGATATGTGGGTGGAGGTGTTTGATATATAAGTGGAGATTTCGGGCCTTGAGCCACCATTACTGCCCCAATGTCTTTCTTCTTTGATATGCCACGTGATTGTAATGCCTTATTTGTGGCCTGTAATGCCTCAAATTTTGTTACCATCCCGCTTTTAATGCCCTCTTTAGCTCTTTCCCCAAGTTTGATGATATCAGAGAATTTATGGTTTTCAATAACCATCAATCTTTCATAGTACGGCTCCCGTACTCTGACGAAAAATTTGTTCATCTATTCCTCGTCCAAAGATGGCCCGACTTTGGCTGCTTCCGACCTTCATCGAGTAGCATACTCGTGGAAAGTCTCGGAGGGTTTCTTCTTAAGATTCTAAATGTAGAAAACATCTGGTGCATTTTCTGTATTGAGCCTGAATCGGTCCATGAAATCTGATGCCATACTCAACCAGTTGGACCATTTCTTAGGATCCTGGCTGATGTACTAGGATAAAACGTCTCTCGTTAGACTCCTCATAAAGAGTTTCATCGGAATCTTTTCATCCTTTCTGACCCCAACAAGCTTGTCACAATAGGTCCTCAGATGAACCCTAGTGTCACCTGTACCGTCAAACATTTCGAACTTTGGAGGTTTGTACCCCTCTATCAGCTTTACATCTGGCTGTATGCATAGGTCTTCGTAGTTCAAACCTTCTATTCCTTTGCAACCTTCGACTCTCTGAACCCAACTTGTTAATTTTTGAGTTCTTCGGCCATGTTCTTGATGAGCAGGTCCTTCTCAGCGGTTTCTGGTGTATAGGAAGATGGTTGAGTAGAGTGAGGTACGGTTTCCATATATATATATACATATATATATAGGGTTGTTTTTGTGAGTGCCAGGGACTTGGGTGTAGTGATGGTCATTGGTGGAGTTTTGAGGATCGAGAATGGGTTGTGGTGTGTTCTGGGGAGTGTGATAAGTGAGGGTTGGTGGGTACTGAATTGGTTGATGGTGGTGTTGTGGCGGAGTTGGTACTAGTAAGGGATTGAGGTTTTGAGGTGGGGTTGGATATTGATGTGGTGCAGGAGGGTTTTGTGGGTGTTGGTTTGGTGTGTTTTGAGGAGGTGCTAGGTTCTTTGTGTTTTGTTGATTAATGTCGGGGACATTCAGGGTGAGAGATAGGTTTGCCAAGTTGCGGACCTGCTCAAGCTCTCCCTGTAGCTCCAATATCTTTTGTTCCAACCTCAAAACTAAATCATTTGGTGCTGGAGTACTCCGACCATCTGAAGTTTCTGCATTTTCCACATTCTCTTTCTGAATACCGCTTAAGTCGTCCATTTTAGCTTTCCTTTTGTTCTTTGTATTACTTTGAGGAGGAGGAGGTGGAGGACCTCTAGATCTAGTATGATACGCTGATGATGCCAGTAAGAGCGAACCAACCTTTGGGGATGGGAATAAAGAATAAAGAAAAGCAAAAAAGTAAACAAGTCAGTAAGGGTTCTGAAATGTTTGCAATATTTATACACATATTGCAGGAATGTAAATTCGCGTCCTAATTTGGGAACCTCGTTGTGCCCGAGGTAGGCCTAGCGACAAATTAATTTGGAGAAATTTAGTGCCAATAATTGCTTTATTTCATTAATGTAAAAATAAACGCCCCAAAATGACACTAAATAAGATAATGTTGCTAATGGCACTTCGCCTTATTATATTTAAAATGGAAAGGGAGTAAATCTAATCTACTTGGTCCCAGAAGGACCCTCTCCAGACCGGATGCTGCTGTCGATCAACTCTTCTAGCTCGCGCAGGTTCAGTAGTAGGAATGCCCTTGCCAAATGCCCTCCTTCATTTCTTTCAGTGTTTTGACAGTCGGTGACCCTCTTCCTTATCTTCCCTTCTAATTCCATTAAACTATACTCTAGATATTCCAGCCTCTCGCTGGATTTAATAGCTTTTTCTTTCCACTCGCTAATAATTTCCATATCGGCCTTATGCTGTGCCATATGCTCAGCCTCAGACTCTCGAACTCTTTTCCACAGCATGTTGTACTTTACCTCTGCTTGAACAAACTCATCTATGACCCTATTTCCTGGACCGACCGTTGGCTCAAAAACTCCCGATAGATTATCATCCAACCATGAAGGATAAAAGAATGAGTGGCCCGCATGATACCGGTCCGGCTCGATGGTATACTTCCCCACAATAATCTTCAAAGTCCACATATGTTGTGCTTCATTCTTGTATGGTATGGCGTCACCCTGGAAGTCGGCTCTGAAATGACTCATGTTAGCGACCCGTGGTACAACCTGTCTCCTGCCTACCTGTCTCATAACCCTGAGTGGAGCATAAAGAGATATCCCCCTCAACCCGATCAACACCAATTGCGGGAAATCTCTGGATCTTATGTTCAATTCGTCAGTGGGTAACCACTCGAATATCCACTGAACTTGGTCTTCAGTCAGCTTGTTGAGAAACTGTACCCACAGGTAAATAGGAACTTCTTTCTTGATGCTCTAAGAGACCTGGGCTTTGATCGAAAATGGATCAATTGCTGTTGCTTTCCCTCCTGGCAAGTGACTTAATGAAAACAAGTGAAGTAAACCCGGCTATCGTAGACTGCTTTGGTTTATCTAGTCTTGATAAATGAAAGGCACCCGCTCTTATTCCACACAGTCAAAGATAAGGGCCGTCTTCTCAAAGTCCGTACCTGTACCGAAGAGACCAGACCTTGGGAAGATTTTCACCTTGTTGGCCCAAAATGGTAGCATGGTCTTCTATTTATCGAGTAATACATCATCCTTAGGTTGGTCGAACATCTCTGGAATGTAAGTCATCCTTTTAGGGTGATGGAAGGCTATGTGGTCATTCCACGGTCTTCGTGGAAACTCTTGGCGGTATTGTCCTCTTTGGAGATGTTCTAACAGCCAGACTTGTAATAGAAAGTTGAAACCCTCAAAGAATTTGAACCCCTTTTGATGGCGTTCTATGGCTCGGTATATGTCCGCAACNCTTAAGGAACCCTCTGGTGGTGCGATTTTCAGGTGCTAGCAGACCAGGGCTATCCCAAGGCAACCTAGAAAATTCCCCTATTTCTTCTAGATGGGGAGTCATTTCTATGTTTCCAAAACGAAACACAACCCTTTCCTTATCCCAAAATAGAGTGGCAGCCTCGATTAGCATCTTGTTTGGTTGAAGATCCAATAGTGATTGAAAATTCCCTAAGGCTCTTTTCACATGATTTTAGTCACTCGAGGGAAGGTTTCTCCACCAATCTATCAAAAGTGGAGGAATACTACCGACCATACCGAATCTGGGAACTTCATGCCTCATTTTCTACAAAACATAAGAGAGTTAGGCCCTTTCCCCCTCTAGGTTTGTCTATTTATACAGTAATGATTACCATACTGGCACTTATTTCTCCAAATTAATGCACACAATCGTGGTTACGTCCGTTGGGATTGTGGAAAACTCGATGGACTTTTGGACGAGGCTTGTCTTAAAGGGTTGTTGTGCGGACAACATATTAACCCGGCTAGGTTTGACCATGATGCATGTATAATTAATCAGAGTAAGGCTGCTATAGAGGTCTAGACTGGGACCCTCAAGTGGACAACTTGAGGGGGAAAGGCACAAAATCATCGAATGCACCGCTGATCGACTAGTTTTACCGCAAATATGCCTTTCCGAATTTAAAGGGTGATATATAGGAAGAGCGCAAACACTCGTCAAGCGTTGCTATGGGATTGATTACGCACGAGTGGAATATTATTTTGAGCATGATTTATGCAACATTAAATAATTGCGGTAAACAAATATTTAAGAAACGCGGAGACTATCTATACGCGGTGAAATCAGAGGGACTGATTTCTCGCTATCAATCCATCTCGGGGAAATGCCTCGAGACCCCGAGGACACGAAGCCACAACTTAGTCCTCTCCCTCGGGGCTTGTTAAGGTCCGATTCAAGTCCAGACGGAGGCCGAGGCCAGGACAAAAAGGGGAAGCTCCCAAGACACGTGGCTGAGTCTGACAGGGCCGGCCTATCTAGAGCCTACGCTGAGGCATCGCATCAAGCCATCCCATCTCCGTGTTTTGTAACTAAATACACATGTATTTGTAACTGAGTTCCCCTCCTATATAAAGGGGACTCACCCAACCTTGTAAGGGACTGAGGTTGCTCCATTTCTCCACAAGTGCAATAATCTCTCTCTCTCTCTCTCTCTCTCTCTCTCTCTCTCTCTCTCTCTCT
>NW_017688913.1:0-932 GCF_001879085.1 Nicotiana attenuata
ATTGCTTTTAATATTTGACACTCAAGCTTATTTTACCCTAAAATTTTCTTTTATCGATGTACGTAAAAATTAAGAGTAAATTTTCAATAAAGCACTATGTTTTAGTGGTAATTAGCTATCTATAGATACCGTTTGCTATATTACGGATTGTAGATACGTTTTCTGTTGTTATAAGATGTATTAGATGTATTTAAGCTACTGTATTCATAAATACAGTAGCAACAATAGGCGTGAATCAGGGAAGTCCAGCTAATCAGTTGTTGTATTCGAGTGTATTCGACTGTATTCATGGCACGAAACATGGGATTACAGCTGGACAGCTTATTGTATTCACGGCGTGAAACAAGGGATTACACTGTTTTTAAACGGAAAGTGAATCAATTAACATAATAGACTCCTAATATAACTCAACAAACTCAATTATAACACACAAATTTTGTATTTTCAGTTATAAAAAATGTCACGACCCAAAATCCACTAAGGGTCGTGATGGCGTCGGACACCGCTGTCAGGCAAGCCAACCAAATACTTAATTAAACTCCAATTTTAACAATTTTGAAAACCAAGATTTTCCTTTAAATTTCATAAGTAAAAAGATAACTACTTCAATTCAAATTAAATACTAGCAATCAATACAAAATATTTAAAAACCATCCCGGAACCCGGTGTCACAAGTGCATGAGCATCTACTGATAAAGAAATAAAATACAACACAACATCCGTTCCGAATACAGTGGACAGAAAGAAAATACAATTTACTGGAAGGGACTTTACTAGCTGCGGGTCACCTCGAATAATGCAACTCACCTAGTCCCCGAATCATCCGTGCTGCTACGCCCAGTAGGCCGCTAGAGTAACATATACTTGTGCAACAAAAATGCACAGAAGTGTAGTATGAGTACGTAAACAACGTGTACTCAATGAGTATCCCG
>NW_017688913.1:4920-5903 GCF_001879085.1 Nicotiana attenuata
TGAGCCGTGCCATGGCCATGTCCTGTGACGTCCTGACACGTGCCATGGCCACGTCCTGACACGTCCTGACACGTGCCATGGCCATGTCCTGCGACGTCCTGACACGTCCTGACACGTCCTGACACGTGCCATGGCCACGCCCTGCATGTCCTGCCACGTCCTGAGCCGTGCCATGGCCATGTCCTGTGACGTCCTGACACGTGCCATGGCCACGTCCTGACACGTCCTGACACGTGCCATGGCCATGTCCTGCGACGTCCTGACACGGTCCTGTCGACGTCCTGACACGCCCTGACACGTCCTGAGCCGTGCCATGGCCATGTCCTGCGCCGTCCTGACACGTGCCATGGCCACGTCCTGCGCCGTATGGCCACGTCCTGTGCCGTCCTGACATGTCCTGCGCCGTCCTGACTCGTGTCATGGCAATGTCCTGCCACGTCCGGCGCCGTGCCATGGCCATGCCCTGCCATGTCCGACCTCGGGCCATTGACATAGGCCTCGGCGACGCAAGCGACGCCCCGAAAAACCTCTACTTGCGACCGTGCCATGGCCACATCGCCCTTGCAGAATCATTAACCAGGACGCAAAGACCCTTTTCACAAAACACCGATCTCAGGTGACGCTGAAGGCCATACCAGCTCACCTTAAACGTCAAAACTCCTTTCCCGCTCATCCGAGCTTGTGTCATCCTTGTCAACACCGAACTGCTACCTTTCTCTTCACTGCAAATTCCATGCCACTCACTGCACTTAACATGCCAATATACGATAAAACTCGTTTTCCATCATAGCTTCGGAACCACTAATAGGTTAACACTTCGTCACATAAAAGCTTTTCACTGAACTCACTTCAGGAGATCCATAGTATCACACAGGTGAATTCCCATAATCGTAGAATATGCAAATCTCTAAGTAGTGGCCTAAAGCCACCATTGCCTTTCGGAAACTCCTGCTTCCACATAACAAGCCATAACAGTAGAATGC
>NW_017688914.1:0-533 GCF_001879085.1 Nicotiana attenuata
AGCCGAAGTCATTATGGGTCAGAAGAAGAGGAAGCATTAGCAGCAATAAGGAACTTGTTCCTGGAGGATGATAATATGTACTGTTGCGTCGTTTTCGAGGAGGAGGGGGAGGAAGGCCCTTCCATACAAGCCGTGAGCCGAGGATCACGCCTCAACAATTGGTCCATCAGAACCACCAGGGCCCGGAAAGCTTCGGGGTAGCCAGGCTGAACAAAGCACCATGCATCATCTCTATTTTCTGCTAGTTGATTTTCTTCCCGCATTTTTTAAAATAAGAGCTCCAATGTTCAAAACAACTATGAAATTTATCAAAAGCATTTCAGTTTCTTATGAATCTCGCTCTTCTTATTTTCTCTATCGTTTACTTTATTTTACACAGCATTACTATTACTTATCTTGATGAACCGATGATTGTGACTTGCGACGAGGCAACGCAACAAACGGATATAGACTCAGAAGAGGATGATATACCGGAAGAGGTCGTTAAAGAGGTTGAGAACTTTGAGAATAGGCCTAAGTCTAACTTGGACGAA
>NW_017688914.1:4971-5903 GCF_001879085.1 Nicotiana attenuata
TCTGCATTGCATAAGGCTACCTTTCTGCCTTCCGAGACTAAGCATTGTCTCCATCTGCATTTCTCTGCATTGCATAAGGCTACCATTCTGCCTTCCGAGGTTAAGCTCTACCTCCATACGCATGGCTGAAAGATCGATCTTGCATGGCTGAAAGATCGCCAACCTTTATTAAATCTCGCACCGGCTGAAATATCGCCACTTCATTTAAATCTCACATCGGCTGAAAGATCGCCACTTATATTTCACACTTACCATTGGCTGAAATATCGCCATCTTATTAAATCTCTCCATGGCTAAAATAACGCCACCTTTATTCAAATTCCGCATCAGCTGAAATATCGCCACTTCATCCTGTATCGGCTGAAAGATCGCCATTTGTATTTACATTTTTTGCATGGCTGAAATATCGCCACTTCATTTAAGTCTTGCATCCGCTGAAAGATTGCCAAATCCTGCATTTCATGGGCTGAAAGATCGCCAAATTTTCCAAAGGCGTCATCGTTCAGAGGCACCATTTTCATAGCCCAAGAACGCCATGCCATGGCCTGAAGACCCCTTCTTTATCTTTTGCATATCATTATTCAAAGGCATCATGGTTCGGAGGCACCATTCTCATAGCCCGAGAACATCATTTCATAGCCTGCGAATCCTCTATTATACGCTTCATGGCCCAGGACGTCATCCTACTCGTCCGAAGACAGCATTCATGGTCCAACGGGAACCTGCATCACGTTTAACTATATGTACAATATATGTTGGTTTTGCTCATTTGCAGTTACACCGGCTATCAACGGCCGTCTCACCAGGAGCGATCCCGCTCCAGTTCCCGTAGCCTACTAGACTTCAACCATCCTTCCCAACCTGAACATTGCGTCTGCCCCTCGAAACTCTCCCATCCGGCAACTAGTCCCGCCAACTGGATCCCCGAAACT
>NW_017688915.1:0-639 GCF_001879085.1 Nicotiana attenuata
ATCAGTGAACATTTTAAGTTCATCCAGGGTTCCATATACATCATACAAGTCGTCCAATATGGAGGCAAGGGAGATTACTTTGGTTGCAAATATTCGAGCGCGATAATATTGAGGCTCAAAATATATTCCTAATACCGAAAAATACGATTCTACCACACGATTTCGAGCAATGGAAAATTCCTTTCAACATACTTTTCTTTCCACCACCTGAAGTGAAAAGAAATTCAAAGAGTAAATAATAAATACTAGAAAAATTGCACGGGGCGCCCTAGTTGGGCGCCCCTTTTTAACCTGTAGCTGCTTTGTCTTTTTATTTGCATCCGTACGCACTTTTTAAAAAACTTCAGCTTCCCTTTATAACTGGGAAACTTCAGCTCTAGAGCTGAAGTTTCCGGGTTACTAAACAAAAACTTCAGCTCTAGAGCTGAAGTTTTTATTTTATAACTAGCAAACTTCAGCTCTAGAAATGAAGTTTCTATTTTATAACTTGAAAACTTCAGCTCTAGAGCTGTAGTTTTCGGGTTACTAAACAAAAACTTCAGCTCTAAAGCTGAAGTTTTTATTTTTTAACTGGAAAACTTCAGCTCTAGAGCTGAAGTTTTTATTTTATAACTTGAAAACTTCAGCTCTAGAGCTGAA
>NW_017688915.1:5173-5903 GCF_001879085.1 Nicotiana attenuata
TGTAAAGTTCTATCCTTGTTACTGAACATTGTCTTCATCACGAGAAGGGACCAAAGATTTTACTTTGACAATGTTGAACCGGTCAATCACAACTTTGTTTGAGCTCCTTGAACCTAGATCTCGGAACATCCAAAATTCTAGGTAGAGTTACCGCCATGTTGACTTGTCCTCGGCCATAGTCCCATTCCCTTGGATGATTTCTCAACTCCCTCTCTAGTTAAGCCTTTTGTAAGCGGATCCGCCACATTATCCTTTGATCTTACATAATCAATAGTGATAATTCCACTAGAAAGTAGTTGTCTAACGGTGTTATGTCTTCGTCGTATATGACGAGACTTTTCGTTATACATAACGCTCCCTGCCCGTCCTATTGCAGCCTCACTATCGCGATGTATGCAAATAGGAGCCAAAGGTTTTGGCCAGAATGGAATGTCTTCTAAGAAATTTCGAAGCCATTCAACTTCTTCACCGGCTTTATCCAAAGCTATAAACTCTGATTCCATTGTAGAGCGAGCGGTGCACGTTTGTTTGGAAGACTTCCAAGATACTGCTCCTCCACCAACAGTAAAAACATATCCACTTGTGGATTTTGTTTCTGTTGAGCCGGTTATCCAATTTGCATCACTATATCCTTCGATAACCGCAGGATATATATTGTAGTGCAAAGCGTAGTCTTGGGTATACTCCAAATATCTCAAAACTCGTTTCATTGCCACCCAGTGATGTGTGT
>NW_017688916.1:0-632 GCF_001879085.1 Nicotiana attenuata
AGAACCGCGGTGGAACTTGTACCCGGGCATTTTGGCCTGTTTTGAATGGGTTACTTGGGAAATTCAACAATTAGCCTCTTTTCATCAATAGTTGACTCCAAAGCCGCTCCTTAGCCTTCCTTACACCTATATCACCTGCAAATCATGTAAAGCACTAATAAGAGCATTTTGTTGTCATTTTTCACATTAAAAGTTCACAAGAAGGTGATTATTTGGTGCGTGATTATAGTCAAATTCACCTATTATCATACTCATGAATACAGTAGCAAAATAGGCATGAATCAGGGAAGTCCAGCTAATCAGTTGTGGTATTCGACTGTATTCATGGAGTGAAACATGGGATTACAGCTGGTACAGATTATTGTATTTCGACTGTATTCACGGCGTTTAAAATAGGGGGATTTACACTGTTTTTTAAAAAGGGGAAATTGAATCAATTAACATAATAGACTCCTAATATAACTCAACAAACTCAATTATAACACACAAATTTTGTGATTTTCAGTTATAAAAAAGATTCTCAACCGAAAATACCCAAAACATAGCAATCTTCAGAGAAACTTATATAATACATCTGAATACATAAATTATATTAATTAAAAAAAACTTACGAATACATTCATGGCATATAG
>NW_017688916.1:5042-5903 GCF_001879085.1 Nicotiana attenuata
CAATTATAGATTCCTCTAATAATCTAGGAGTGGTGTTGTTCAACAATACCCTAAATATGCACTCTTTTCCAAGTTATGCACACTAAATAGGTACAGCTAATTGAGGATCCTGTCAATTAACTACAACGAACACGAAGTTGAACAAATAAAGATTAAACTTGCAATTTGTATTCACATAAACAAGAAGTTCATCACCCAATAGGTTCCATCAAAGCCTTAGACAAGGAATTTAGCTACTCATAGATATGGGAGAATAAACTACGCTTGAATTCATCATAAAAATCAAAAGCAAGGAAGAAAGATGTTTAGAGTACTTTCTCACAATTGTTTTTCTTGCTAAGAAACCTAAAAAATCAATACATGCCTCTCTTGCGCGAAGTCTAGCGTTTTAAATAGGGTTTAGGTCTAAAAATCCCGTGTTTTACACTTAAGTCCCCGAAGTTTACTGTGCCCACCGCGGTTCTACCGCGGTCGCGGTAGAACCGCGGTCAAACGCCCTCGCGGAATCTTCAACCTTCAGAGACTGCCTTCCACCGCGGTTTCACCGCGGTCGCGGTAGAACCGCGGTGGAACTTGTACCCGGGCATTTTGGCCTGTTTTGAATGGGTTACTTGGGAAATTCAACAATTAGCCTCTTTTCATCAATAGTTGACTCCAAAGGGGGCCTCTCCTTAGCCTTCCTTACACCTATATCACCTGCAAATCATGTAAAGCACTAATAAGAGCATTTTGTTGTCATTTTTTCACATTAAAAGTTCACAAGAAGGTGATTATTTGGTGCGTGATTATAGTCAAATTCACCTATTATCATACTCATGAATACAGTAGCAAAAATGGCATGAATCAGGGAAGTCCAGCTAA
>NW_017688917.1:0-2061 GCF_001879085.1 Nicotiana attenuata
TGTACCCGTGGAACTATGACAGAGTGACTGTGATGTACCAGGAAAGGAGTAAAGAGAAGTGTGTGAAACTCATGGGTTGACTAGATCAGGGAGGTGCTTTGTCCCTGAAGAATTGAGAAGGGTTAAAGCAGCTAAAGACAATCTGGCACCGACAAAGAGGGCTGTTACTGAAGAAGAAGCTGAAGAGGGAAGGAGTTATAGATGATACTCAAATCCATGTAAAGTACAAAAGTTCGAATGACATAAAACTTTCTTCAAAGTTATTCAAAGAAACGTGTGTTTTCCTATTCTTCTTTCGTATGTTTACACCATTATGAAGTTGAGACGTCTTCTTCATTAAGTGTTGTGCATAAAAGGGCCCTCTTTTATAATTCATGCTTGATTAAAAAAGCCATGAAATTAAAAAGTATTTTTAAATGCAAAAGTTAAAAGGGTAAAACAAAAACCCACATATTATATTAAAGTGGAAAACAAGGCCCTAAACTTATAAAGAAAAAGACAAGGGCAAACCACTAAGAGAGTTAAACAGAAACTCAAAATCAAAGGTAACATAAAAGTTGAGCAAAAACTTTATAATATCTTAAATAACTTAGTTAAAACTAAGTATGAACTTAGTTCCAACTTAATTGTCTTTACAGAAACCCCCAAAAAGGACTGGGGGTATGATATCACCAAGAAACATTACCCCTAAATGGGACCAGGGGTAAACCACGAAAGTGTTCCACCACCAAAAAAAAACTAGTTAACTTCACAATCAAACTTTCACTATGAGGCAGGTCATGAACCAGTATTCAAGATGGCATCATCAGCAGCAGAAGATTCAACTTGATCAGAAGGGGCTTGAACAACCACTACGCCAGGATCAGTTTCAACACCTTTGGGAGTATCAGCCACGGGTGAAGAAAAACTTTGGCTTTGCTGAGTCTTCTCAATTGTTTCTTTAATCTTTGCTATCTCAGCCTCCAAGTTTAAACCTTCCTGGCTTACCTCCATAAGAGTATCATGGCGTGCGTTTAAAAAGGCCCAACTTACTTCAACATCAGCCTTGTCTTCAAGAGCTTCATAATCCCTCTCCTATTGATCAATTTCATTATTAAGTTCTTCCTTCTCGGCTAAAGCAGCATCATAAGAAGACTGTTAGGGGGCAAGCGAACTCTCCAAAAACTTAACTTTATCGGAAGAAACTCGGAGATCTTCTTGAGCCTGGGTGAGTGATTGAAAAATCTCACCAGCATAAACTTCTTTCTCATCCAACAGGACCTTCAGACCTCTGATCTCTTCTGTAGCCTTGGAAAGTTGTTCGGCAAAAGACGACTCAAGGAGGTTCTTGTCCTTACCCGCTTGGTTGGAAGAGGCTTTCTCCACTGCTAGTTCCGCTACCACAACTCTTATCTGCTGCTCCAAGGTACATTTATTTTCCTCTAAAATTTCCATCTCAAGCTAGAGACTTTAATATTGCGCTTTTCAGTTATCTGCCTTAGTATGGTAGTCATGCTTCAACTGCTCCATATGGGAAACCCTTTTCATCATCTCCATACCGATGAGATTGATCTACATAAAGAGAAGAGGATGACATCCTAGTAAAAGGGAAATTACATAAGATAAAAAGGAGGAATATATACCTTCAATGATGATTGCACAATGTCGTTCATCCAAGTCAAGGAACTATGACTTTCTAGTTTTGACTTTTCAACCGGACCTATCAAGGGTTTTAGCCACACATCAGCCTGGCCTGACTTCTTCAGAAGATTACTATCGGCAGGAACCTCAATGGTAATTTGCTTCATTGACCTGCTTCCACTTGAAGAACCAATTTCAGTACGAGAAGTATTGGTAGCAAGAACAGTCGAAGAAGTCAAAATAGGTTCGGGCGGAGTAGTAGTAACAACGGTAGGAACGGGAAAATTGGATTCCATTGGAACAGACACAGGAAAATAAGCGAGAGGCGCTTCCTCAGAAAGGTTAATAAATTCTAAAGATAGAATGAACAGAGGAGAAGGAAAAAATGGAAGAAAAGATTACCGTGAGTCTTAACCTTCCAGCCAAATCTATTTGAAAGAT
>NW_017688917.1:5135-5903 GCF_001879085.1 Nicotiana attenuata
ACACTTACATAGGTGATTCCTAAACGTGTAATCCTTTAGATTGACACTATTTGATAAATACCACATCAAACTTAGGTAATCATTAAGAACGTGTAAAGTTCTATCCTTGTTACTGAACATTGTCTTCATCACGAGAAGGGACCAAAGATTTTACTTTGACAATGTTGAACCGGTCAATCACAACTTTGTTTGAGCTCCTTGAACCTAGATCTCGGAACATCCAAAATTCTAGGTAGAGTTACCGCCATGTTGACTTGTCCTCGGCCATAGTCCCATTCCCTTAGATGATTTCTCAACTTCCTCTCTAGTTAAGCCTTTTGTAAGCGGATCCGCCACATTATCCTTTGATCTTACATAATCAATAGTGATAATTCCACTAGAAAGTAGTTGTCTAACAGTGTTATGTCTTCGTCGTATATGACGAGACTTTCCGTTATACATAACGCTCCCTGCCCGTCCTATTGCAGCCTCACTATCGCAATGCATGCAAATAGGAGCCAAAGGTTTTGGCCAGAACGGAATGTCTTCTAAGAAATTTCGAAGCCATTCAGCTTCTTCACCGGCTTTATCCAAAGCTATAAACTCTGATTCCATTGTAGAGCGAGCGATGCAGGTTTGTTTGGAAGACTTCCAAGATACTGCTCCTCCACCAACAGTTAAAACATATCCACTTGTGGACTTTGTTTCTGTTGAGCCGGTTATCCAATTTGCATCACTATATCCTTCGATAACCGCAGGATATTTATTGTAGTGCAAAGCGTAGTCTTG
>NW_017688918.1:0-735 GCF_001879085.1 Nicotiana attenuata
AATTCGAGTATGAAGGTCAGGAAATCGTGGTCCACGGAGAAGACGAGCAATCTATCTATCGTGATCCATCTATCCCATGTTTGGAGGCAAGGGAAGGAAGTGAGCATATTGTTTACCAAGCCTTTGAGATTGTGGTAGCAGATCAGCACGAGGAAGGAAATCCTTGTCCTCAGCCTTTCCTGTCTAACGCTTCAATCATGGTGGCTAGAGAAATGATTAGACATGGTTTCAGGCCAGGGAAGGGGTTGGGAAAAGCCTTACAAGGAATATCTGAGCCAGTAACTCTACCCGCAACAGAAAAGTTCTTCGGAGTAGGCTTCCACCCTACCCCAGATGATGAGAAATGGGCTGAAGAAAGAAAGAAAGAAGGATGGGTTCTGCCACAGCCATTGCCATATCTCTACGATACTTTTGTCAAGACCAAGTACGGCAAAGAGAAGGATGACGAGTTGTTCACAGTTGAGGAAATCGAAGACATATGTGGAGCTATAAGAGAAATGCTTTATGAAACCAACATGGTTCAGCCAGGAGAAGGGACTAGCACCGCTGAAATGCTCTATGTGGGGCCAGATGCTAAACTCAAAAACTGGAAGGCTACGCCATTCCCGATTAGGCGAGAGTCCCGGTAGACTAGCCCTGCCACCTTTTCTACGTCTCGAGTTATTTCAGGGTGTAGCTCGGGTGTCTTTTTAGTTTCATGTCTTTTAAATCCTGAAATGTAAACCCTGTTATCTT
>NW_017688918.1:5555-5903 GCF_001879085.1 Nicotiana attenuata
TGCAAGAAGCAGGTGCAGTCCAAAAAGAAATGAAATGCGCAAGCGCTGAAACAACTCTGCAACAGAAAAATGACCAAAAAGGAAGTTTCACCCTCCCCAAGTTCTTTCATGTATTTTGCTAAATAAAAGGAGAAACATGAAAAAGGAAAAGCAAAAGATAGAAGAAAGAAGAAAAGAAGTTGAAATATAAGTCCCAAAAAAGAAAAATGAATCATGATAGCATAGGATCCCATTCCTAAAATATCCCGGCACAAAAACCGTGGAGCTTGTTCTTTCAAAATCCCGGAACAAAAACCGAGGATCTCCCGAGACCACGAAAACCGTGGTAGTCTTTTACTTTCCAAAACT
>NW_017688919.1:0-1994 GCF_001879085.1 Nicotiana attenuata
CACGATGAGATCGAGTCTGTCTACTGAAGAATTCCGGGGAAACACTCTCAAAGGGGGCCATGATGTGGTACCATAATCTAGCTCCCAACTCCATAGACTCGTTCGCCATGCTGGCAGATTCCTTCATAAAGGCACACGCGTGCCATCAAAGTAGCAACGAGGAAGTCCGACGTATTCAAGATCAGGCAATGGGAGAACGAAATGCTGCGGGAGTTCGTGTCTCGCTTTCAAACGGAACGAATGGAACTACACCCGGTCTCCGATGACTGGGTGGTACAGGCCTTCACTCAGGGCCTGAACGAGCGGAGTTCTGTGGCCTCGCGGCAGCTAAAGGAAAATCTGATCGAGTATCCTACCATAACCTGGTCGGATGTCCATAACCGATACCAGTCAAAGATGAGGGTCGAGGATGATCAATTGGGAGCCCCTTCGAGCTCAGTATAACCAAACAGGCTCTTAGCAAAAGAGTCGAAGCCGAACAAAGAAAGGTATCAGCCATACACCGAAGATAGGAGAAACGCCCCGAGACGCAACCTGCCTTGAAAACGACCTACCGGTCAACCGAGGGAAGAACCCTCGAGGGTTCATTAACAGAGCCGGATTCGACGGAAACATAGGGCCAACAGGGGCACCACGCCTATCGGAGTATAACTTCAACGTTGAAATTTCAGGCATCGTGTTCGCCATCGGCAAAATCAAGGATACCAGATAGCCCAGGCCTGTACAGTCGGATCCTTCCCAAAGGAATCATAACTTAATATGCGAATTTCACAACACGCATGGCCACAGGATCGAGGATTGTCACCAGCTGCGAGAAGAAGTGGCCAGGTTACTCAACGACAGTCATCTCAAAGAATTCTTGAGTGACCGAAGCAAAGAATCAGTTCCGAGGAAGGGAGGCAGCCAAGAAGAATGAAGTAAATGAGCCACGACACGTTATTCACATGATATTAGGAGGGATCGACGCTCCTCAAGAACCCGTGATGAGAAGGACAAAAATTTCCATCACCAGAGAAAAGCGAACCTGGGGATACGTACCCGAAGATGCCCTCACATTCGGCGAGGAGGACTCCGAGACCCTTTCTCAACCTCATAACTACACACTGGTAATATCTTTCCTCGTAAATACATTTCAGATAAAATGTGTACTCGTGGACCCAGGTAGCTCGGCCAACATTATCAGGTCGAAGGTAGTAGAGCAGCTCGGACTACTAGACCAAATCGTGCCCGCCACTCGGGTCCTCAATGGATTTAACATGGCAAGCGAGACAACAAAGGGAGAGATCACTCTCCTGGTCAGCGTGGCCAGCGTGACTCAAGACGTCAAATTCCATATCATCGAAGAGACATGAGGTACAACGCCTTGTTCGGGCGATTGTGGATACACTGCATGAGAGCGTTACCATCCACCCTCCACTAGATGATGAAAATTCCCAAACAAAGGACGGGATTAGAAACCGTCCACGAGGAGCAAACACGCGGCAAGGGAAATGATTGCGGTGCACGACGCACCTCTGAGAGCTCGGACGAAAGCCGTGCGATCAGATTTGCCTGTGCCAACTCATTCGCACGAACGGTCCGAAGCTGTATCTCGAGGGCGCTTGCATTTTCAGTTTATATTTCATACTAGTCCTTTTATACAGGCACTCGATCAAAGCGGTCAAATACGCACGCCCAGCACGAAGACCCTAAGGGTTTTAAAGACATCCGTTGCACTCTTTTCCTTCGATCGAGCTTTTTGTCCCGAAGAGGGTTTTGCCTGCAAGGTTTTTAACGAGGCAACACCTATATGCTACCTGAGGGGAATCCAACAGATCCTCAAGGCTTCTTTTTCTATCAACCATGAGCGCCGATGGACGCCCTTTCGGAAGGTCGTCCGCTCGGAAAAGCCAAGAAATGCCAAATAGGACCCCAATGAGAAAATGATGTACCAGGCCAAACGGTCGAATGAACCGTGTCCGCACAACCGAGCCCCCGATGGCGGAGGCACATGT
>NW_017688919.1:5180-5902 GCF_001879085.1 Nicotiana attenuata
CCTACACCACCTCACAGATATACGAACTACCGAACGAAGGTACGGAACTTAAACCGCACGGAGAGACAACACGGCGACGAAGGGAATCGTCGCAGTCGCACGACGCTCGCACCGGCGCCAATATCTCCACTCTCGAGAGAGCCTAAGGACAATCAAACTACATCTTCGGCTAAGCCCGATTGAACACAGCGGAGGACCGTACTGAGTCCTTGCCGCGAACAACAGAGGCGTACCAGACCTCGGAACGTCACCAAATGCATCCAGCGATAAGGTATAACCATCTCCCTTTTCAGTTTATATTTCATACTAATCCTTTTATACAGGCACTCGATCATGGCGGTCAGATACGCACGTCCAGCTCGAAGACCCTTAGGTTTTAAAGACATCCGTTGCACTCTTTTCCTTCGACCGAGCTATTTGTCCCGAAGAGGGTTTTTGCCGGCAAGGATTTTAACGAGGCAACACCTATATGCTACCTGAGGGGAATCCAACAGGTCCTTAAGGCTTCTTTTGCTATCAACCACAAGCGCTGATGGACGCCCTTTCGGAAAGTCGTCCGCTCAGAAAAGCCAAGAGATTCCAAGTAGGATCCCGGTGAGAAAATGTTGTACTGGACCAAACGGTCGAATGAACCGTGTCTGCACAACTGCACCCCGATGGCGGAGGCACATGTACTAGTGTCAAATAATCAAAGAATGCTTTTTGCAAACATGATTCATGCT
>NW_017688920.1:0-554 GCF_001879085.1 Nicotiana attenuata
ACCCATTTACATCCAATGGGCATCTTTCCTGGTGGTAGATGACCAGCTTCCATGTTCTGTTATCTTCTAGGGCCTGAATTTCTGCTTTCATTGCTTCTACCCAAAGCAGATCCTTGCAAGCCTCCTGAAAATTTTTAGGTTCCATAATAGAGGTAAAGGCAGCTAGGAACTGTTCGTAATGAGGCTACACGTTAACATAACTGATTGAATGGTGATAGGATAAGGCAATGCATGATCACAGTTGGCAGTAGCTGTCGCATAATCAGTCATCCAACTAGGAGTCTTTTTATCCCTAGTTGATCTTCTCAAAGGTTCTGAGTCAGCAGGATTGAGGGAATTGAACTATCTGGACTCACATCATGTTGTAGATCAAACTCATGAGTGGCGTCTGGCTGAGGTTCAATAGCTTGTGTGGGATCACTTGCTGCATCTGGTGGAACTTCTACATCAGTGTATACTGAAGGAATGTCTTCTATTTCAGCATAGGGCACTGATAATTGCTGCTATCATGGATGGACTACCTGTGAACGTGGGGAACATAGTGTCCGAGAAAT
>NW_017688920.1:5052-5902 GCF_001879085.1 Nicotiana attenuata
ATCGCTTCATGATTGGAAGAAAGATCACATTTCACCATCAAAGGATGTGGTGCAGCGGATGGGGCTGCTCCTCCCTTAATCAAAGGTCTCGGGTTCGAGCTCTGGGTATGGAAAAATCCTTTGTAGGGAGCGTTTCTCCCCGAATGGAGCCATATTCCGCACGAATTCGGATATAATCGATATCCAATGCGAGTACGGAACACCGGGTGAAAAACCGAAAAAAAAAAGGATCACATCTCTTTGACAAAAGGTTTACATGACACTAGCAGTTCTGAATGATACAATTCCTTAAGTTTGTTATCGCTACTGTGTTAAAACAGAAATCAGAAAACTATTAGAAGAAATTGGAAAAACTGTAAACGATAAGAAATATTCCGAGTCCACAATTTTCTTGTGCGTCCTTAAAGAATTTTAAACCCCTCACAAGTTGCCAAGGTAATGGATTAAATCCTCCCAGGATGAAAAGGAATAAACCTTCCTGCAACAGTGGCAATACAAACTGCAGGATACCAACGAAATCAAAGAACGGAGCAAAATCACACTTACGAATTTATAAGAGAAACTGCGAAGTAGAATGCAGGATTTTCAGAAGGAAGTTCTATATTTTTCCAGTATGTGAAAAGGAAGCCATGCCTCGGAATTTACAGGCAATTGTCGGAAGAGGTGTGATATCTGTTCATAATGTGAACAGATATTTGAAAGGAAGAGGTGTCTGTTCATAATGTGAACAGAAGGAAAAGGCAGCGTCCAGCGTTTTGGATTATACATTCCAGTTAATTCCGTTAATGAACTGACTGGCACTTAGTATTATTACTAATAATTAAATAAACTTAATTACTAAACTAAAAAT
>NW_017688921.1:0-1065 GCF_001879085.1 Nicotiana attenuata
TTTGATATATGATTCTAACTTCAAAGTTGGAGAGGAGACCCCTAAAGTAATGGCATGGATTTCATTCCCAAATCTGTTGCCTACTTTTTTCGTTAAAGAGTGCCTATTTTCATTGGCTTCAGCTGTTGGAATACCACAACACCTTGATCAAGCTACTATGAACAAAACTAGACCTAGCTGTGCACGTGTGAAGGTGTTAGTTGATTTATTAGCTGATCTCCCTAAAAAGGTTAGGATGGATATTGTCAATGAGAATACAGGAGATATAAGAACTGAATGGGTGAATATTAAGTATGATTATTTACCTAAATATTGCAAGGATTGTAAGCTACAAGGCCATGACTTAATGGAATGTTGGAGGGTGCATCCTCAACTTCTAAATAATAGAAAAGTGGAGAAGCAGTCTGTTGCAGATGGTGGTGTACAAGCAAACAAGGAAACTAGTAAGAATAATGCTCCATTAATGATTCTTACAAGTGGAAAGGTTGTTGGCAATGTAGGTGCACAGTGGAAAGAGGTTAGAGACAGAAGGGCTCAAGGTAAAGACAAGCAGAGTGGAGGAGTAACAACAATTGGTAAAGAAATAGTACCTGTTGAAAAACAAAATGCTGGAGATTTAAAGCAGGTGCAGACCAATAACATGTTTGAAGTCTTAGAGGTGGAAAATACTGAGGATAATGCCAATAATCAATTGGCTTTGGTGGAGGACCAGGGAAATCAAAGTTTAATGCCCAATGCAAAGGGTGGAGGCTTCTTAAATCCTGCAGCAACAGTGTTTAAACCTATTACTACTGGGACTGACAGGGGCAAGAATGGAGGAAAGAAGAACATAGGTAATGTACCTGCTACTAGTGTTACAGCAGCAAAGTTGAACACCTCAAACGAAGATGAGAGAGCAAAGAGTAAGGAAATGGAAAATTATGAAAACCTGGTACAAGAATCTACTGCAGTATGGGTACAAAGGGCCTTTATTGGCAACATTGTGGCAACAAACACATCAGTTCAGGATATACCATCACAGGATACAAGAGTTGATTTGGCACTTACAAAGGAAAATGATAATGA
>NW_017688921.1:4934-5902 GCF_001879085.1 Nicotiana attenuata
AAAACCCCTGCGTTGGAGTCTAGAGAGAGAGGCTCTGGCGATTTTTTGAGCGACTAGAGAGAGAAACTGTCGTGATCGCTGCCATGGCCAATTTGGCCGGCGGCCAGCCATCTTTTCCGGCTGGTCAGCCTCCTCCAACCTCTACCCAACCCCCTATTGCAACAAACAACAATTCAACGCCCTATAATTTGCCTAGCGATAAAACAGCCCCAATGAATTATGCCAAAGCAGTGAAAAATTCTTCGAATAACACTGCCATGGATGAGCGACCAGCAGTAGTGGAACCTATTGCGCTTAGACGAGCTACTTTACATCAAGGTCAACCGTTAGTTTGCTTTACTGAATCAGAAGTTGAGCGTATGAATATTATAGAAGGTTTAAAGTATGCAGTTGTATGTAAATTCTCGTATGGATGGCCTGAAATCAATGAATTGCGACGTATTATTCCAGTGCAATGTGGAATCAAGGGTGAATGCAACATTGGGTACTTAAGGGATAGACATATACTGGTGAGGTTCACATTATGGGAGGATTATGTTAATTTTTCTTCTAAAGGTGTTTATTATGTTAAGGACAAGCATGGGGAGGAATATCAATTGCGTACTTTGATATATGATTCTAACTTCAAAGTTGGAGAGGAGACCCCTAAAGTAATGGCATGGATTTCATTCCCAAATCTGTTGCCTACTTTTTTCGTTAAAGAGTGCCTATTTTCATTGGCTTCAGCTGTTGGAATACCACAACACCTTGATCAAGCTACTATGAACAAAACTAGACCTAGCTGTGCACGTGTGAAGGTGTTAGTTGATTTATTAGCTGATCTCCCTAAAAAGGTTAGGATGGATATTGTCAATGAGAATACGGGAGATATAAGAACTGAATGGGTGAATATTAAGTATGATTATTTACCTAAATATTGCAAGGATTGTAAGCTACAAGGCCATGACTTAATGGAATGTTGAGGGTGC
>NW_017688922.1:0-5902 GCF_001879085.1 Nicotiana attenuata
CAGTGAGATTTCCAATCAGTTCATCCAACTTCTAAGTAGCAATGTCTTGGATTCCTGAATGGCAGTGATTTTGCTTTCCCAGGAGATTGGCAGAACTCTAGTTAGAATCTTCTCTACCTTGTCTTCTTCCAGGATAATCCTTCCAAGAGACTCAAGTTCATTTGTCAGTGTAGTGAACCTGGTATACATTTCTTGGATAGTTTCTCCATCCTTCATAGTAAAATTCTCATATTGAGAATACAGCAGTGTTCCTCTTGACCTCTTCACCTGAGGTGTTCCTTCATGAGCCACTTGTAAAGTGTCCCAAATCTCCTTGGTAGTAGTACAGCCTTGAATCCTGCTGTACTCATCAGGACCAAGTCCACATACTAACCATTTCTTGGCTTTTGCATTTTTCTCCCATTTCCTTAGATCATCAGTAGTACAATCTACTCTTGTCTTTGGAACATCCACTCCTTCAGCATTCTTCTTGGTTGTGGCTAAACGACCATCAGTGATGATATCCCAAAGCTCATAGTCTTCGCCCATTATATGGTCCCTCATTCTGTTTTTCCTCCAGGAGTAGTAGAGGCCATTGAAGAGAGGAGGCCTGGCAGTGGATTGCCCTTCCCAATTCCCAGGTGGTGCACTCATGTTGATCTTTTCCTAAGGTGTTAACCCCTTCAAGGATAACCTGCTCTGATACCAAATGATGTTATAAACGTTAATACCACACAAGAGGGGGGGGGGGGTGATTTGTGTGGTACCTAATTTTCGCGTTAGAAGAACCTGGTTCTTCTAAGTGTTCTAACTACAGTAGATTGCGGAATAATAAATACTAAAAGTAAAGTGCACAGAGATTTTTACGTGAAAAACACCTGACTCAAAAGGTGAAAAAACCACGACCTACTACTCAGTAGGATTTTTCCAAACTCCACTAAAATCACTGAGCCAAAAACTGCATTTACAAAACTCTTTGTAAACCTAAGGATTAACTCTAATCCCAGTGTAGCACACAGCCTCAACTGTTGCGACACTTTCAAGTTAACTCTAACTTGAATACTCAGAGTACCTAATACAATTGCTTCTAAGAAAGCTGAAAGGTACAATATGAAAACCTACTACAATTGAACTAGACTTAGAATAAACACAATGATGAAACTGGTTCTTCTATCTTAGTTCATGTAGCTTCGGACGTGCACATTTGTATCTCGCATATGTTGCTTGCAAATCAGACTTGATCTTTTTGCTCTCAAATATGCTTAACTTCTGCTTATGTGCATTCACCTGTAAAAGAGAACAATCGTTATATTTATAGAGTTAGTAATCAGAGTTTGATAAGAACTCGAATTGTGGATCCTTTGAGAATTCGAGTCCAAGAACAACTCTAACTCCTAATCCATATTCTTGATCCGGATGTAATTCTCTTTTCATAAGGAGACTTCAACTCCTTATCCTATATGCAATCTTTTCGATCAGTTCAGAAGATATTCATCAAGATATTGTTGCTTGATCTCAAGGACTTATCTTCTTCATGTGCATCTCATGTGTATGGGCCATAACAACTGTGTCTCCTTAGATGAACCTGGTCCTTCACTGAGTTCGTTTGTCATTCTTCAAAACATCAACTGATCTTGGGCCAACACGTATTTTGGTTCCGGAATTCGGTATAGGTCCGTTACTTTATTTACGACTTGTCTGTCAAATTTGGTGAAAAACGGATTTGGCTAGACGTGATTCGAACGCCCGGTTGTTAAAATAGAAGTTCATGAGTTTTCTTGAAACTTTCATTTGATCTGATGTTCGATTTGTAGTTTTAGGTGTTATTCTGGATATTAGATCGCGCGAGCAAGTTCGTATGATATTTTTGGACTTGTGTGCATGTTTGGGTTGGAGCCTCGAGGGCTCGGGTGAGTTTTGGATAGGCTACGGAGTGTGTTTTGGACTTAGGAAAATAGCTGGTGTATCTGGTTCTGGTGTAGGCCTCTGATCTCGCAATTGCGAGGTCAGAGTTCGCAATTGCGAGTAACCTAGGTTCCTCTTATGGTCAAAATTGCAAAGGAAATCTTCGCAATTGCGAAGATGGCCGGCCCAGCACTGGATCGCATTTGCGATCAAAGGGTCGCATTTGCGAATGGCCACTGTTCGCAATTGAGAACAAATCCTCGCAATTGCAATGATAGCAGCAAAAAGCGGGGACTTCGCATTTTCGAAGAAAAGCTCGCATTTGCGGGGTTCGCAATTGCGAACCCCAGGTCGCAATTCCGACATCTGCAACTAATCAAATATGAGTTAGACGGATTATCTCACATTCTTCAAATTTTCAAACCTAGAGAACCCTAGAGGCGATTTTCCCTAGAAGCCTTCTTCCCAATTCATTGGTAAGTGGTTATAACCTATTTTCTTTCAATCTTTAATTACATTTCATAAGATTTCAACCTAAAATCTAGTATTTTCATGATGGAAATTGGAGGTTTGAGTTGAATTAGGGATTTTTGTAAAATAGGGATTTAGACCTCGAATTGAGGTCAGATTTCAACTTACATAACCGGGCTCGGGGTTGAATAGGTAATCGGGTTTTGGTCCGAATTTTGGGTTTGAACCTTTTTCATTTGTGAGTAATTCCTAAGGCTTATTTTGAATCGTTTGGTTGCTAATTTGCTAGATTTTGTTGGTTCGGAGGCTTGTTTGAAAGGCAAAGTTGTTGTTGAGCTTTGAAATGATCTTTGGAGCGAGGTAAGTGTCATGGTTAACCTTGACTTGAGGGATTAGGACTTGTTTGCCTATTTTCTACTTGTTTAAATGTTGGGTACAACGTATATGTGAGGTGACGAGTACTTATGCGTTGTTGTTGGGCTAAAGCATGCGGGTGAGACTTGTTTCTTGTAATTTATTGCTTCCTTTGATCACGATATCCATGCTTAGACTAGTTAATTACTAAATTGATCGTTCTTTCCGCATTTATGGACTATCTGTGATAATTGAGTATTGTTTCTGAAGTTGAGTTTGGTATTGTGGAGCCATTTGACGTAAGGCTTGTTCTTGTTCATTCTGTCCCCCTGTTGTTATATGTTCATTGTTATATGGTAAGGGAGGGTGGTAATGCACGAAGGGATGTCGTGCCATATTTTGAGTGTTAATGCACGAAGGGTGATGCTGTGCCATATTGAGAGTGTTAATGCACGAAGGGTGATGCCGTGTCATAATGTGAGTGTTAATGCACGAAGGGTAATGTCGTGCCATATTGTAAGAGCTAATGCACGAAGGGTGATGCCGTGCCATATTGAGAGTGTTAAAGCACGAAGGGTGATGTCGTGCACTTTTATTCATTGTGTTTATTCGTTTTACTGGTTGGAGGCTTATTGACTGTTTCTTGTTATTATTCCCTGCTGTACTTACCGCATCTTGATGTTTGGCTTAAAGTATGCAATATTACCTCACATTGTGCTCATATCTCATAGATTTCGGATGTATAATATAATGATTTATGCTAATTTGTGATATTTCTATGTGTAGGAATCATTCGAATGCGACTTGAGATGAAAGCGCGCGAATTGGAGCGAAAATGGGAAGAAAAGGCAAAAGTGCACATTTGAGGGCCACAGGCAGCGTGGGGCGCTACCTGTGGCGCTCAAAATAGAATGCTAAAAAGTTGAGCGCCAGGGCCAGCGCCCCACGCTGCCCTGGATGCTCAAAACGTGAACATGTCCTATTTCGATCGGGACTCAGTTATTTCGACCCCAAGACGTCCCCAACTCATATAAAAGCGAACCTAAACCTGTTTTAAGGAAGGAGGACATTTTTGAGAGGAAAACATCAGCACAGAGCCTCCGTGGAGGCCAGAATTCATCAGATTCCATCGTTCTTCCACCAAACTTAGTAATTTTTATGTTTCTTTGTATGATTTGTTGTTTGGCTACCATGTCTATGCGGAGCTAACTTCACGTTCTAGGATTGTGGTTCTTTCATGACTATTGTTATTTGGATATTGATTTTGATTTCTTAGTTTATCGTATTGGTTTATTTATTCAATCATGCGCTTAATTATTTGATTGCTTGATCACCAATTGAATACTATCTAGGAATCTAGAATTGAACTCGAAAGTGGAAATTCTAGATTTCATATAGGATTGAGTAGAGCAAGTTCTTGAACCTGGTCATCGGAGAATGGATTCGCGGTTAGGATAGACATATACCTAATTGCCTTGCTTGGTTGATTTACAGGAATTATAAATGCGTTCTTGTTAGTTCTAATTCCTTAGACATATAAGCGTTAGGTTAGCTTGAATACGCGAGTAAGAACTCGACATATTCTTATGAGCAATATTAACCCTGTTAACCAATAAACTAGATAAATTAGGCTCTAGAAAGCTATACAGGCAACAACGAATGCGCTTTGACCCCGGGCTTGCCTTTCATTACTTATTTTAGAAAAGATCATCAGAGAGGAAACAACCCGCTCAAAAGACCCTAATTTTCCGACCAAGACAATCAAAGATAGCCGGCGGGGGCGCGACTTATGTCCGTGGCCTTATGCCCGACCATGCCGAGGTGTGATACCAAGAGAGCCATCGCAACCACTGATCTACCCATTGGCCTAGAAGAGTGCGTTCCTCTATCTCTCGTTCACCATCGAACACCAGCTCGTTTAGAAAGAGCCCTAGTTAATTCAATTGAAGAATACAATAGGATTGTTAGATAGCTCATAACCGTAGACCGTTTTCATCACATGATAATATAAAAATCGGTTCTTCCTCTGTTTAAAGTTCATTAGTTATTTTTTTTTTAGTTTAATTACTTTAGCATCACTACTTTGGGTTTAATCCTTGTTAGATAATTAAGATAGTCTAATTTAGTTAATAGTTAATCACAAGTCCTCGTGGGTTCGACATTCGACTTTTAGTCACTTTATTACTTGACGACCGCGTATACTTGCGTGTGCGTTTGGCCGCAACATATCTTGTACCCCTTTCGCATGCCCCCTCCCAACAGTACATGTTTAGCCTTTATTTGTTGTTATGTTGCACATATATTGTTATCTGCATAGTTTATTTACGTGGGTGTCTTGTCATAGCCTCGTCACTACCTCGTCGAAGTTAGGCTCGACACTTACGGAGTACATTGGGTCGGTTGTACTCATACTATACTCTGCACTTCTTGTGCAGATTTTGGTACTGGTCCCAGTTGCCTGTGAGGTGCATTATCTTGGATCAGCTGACTTGGAGACTTGAGGTAGATCTGTTGGCGTCCGTTGACCTTGAAGTCCCCTTCCATTTCCCCTATTTACTGCTCTTTTCATTCGAGACAGTTGTACTTATTTCAAACTCTATTTGTAGAAATTCTAGAAGCTCGTGAACTTGTGACTCCGGATCCGGGTTGTACTAGATATTGGTTTATTATGTTATTTCATCCTTTATTTTGAACTTGATTTTCTGTTTAATTGGTTCTACTGATTTGAATAGGTTAAAATTGGCTTAATGATCCTCTAACGTTGGCTTGCCTAACAAGTGAAATATTAGGCGCCATCACGGTCCCGAAGGTGGGAATTTCGGGCCGTGACAGTAAGAGTAGAATAGTATCCTTCCACGACACAGTCCTCCTGATTTTGGTTAGTTTTTTTTGGTAGTTTTTTTTTTTTTTTTTTTTTGGGTCGAGCTTGGACCGACAATAACCAGCAGGTTTTTACTGACTGAAATCGGTCAGTTTTTGCTACCGATCGTATATTTTTTCTACCCATCCAATTTGGTTCAGTTTTGGTTCGGTAAACTGTTCAAAACCGACCACGTTTAGTCGATTTTTTGTCGGAAAAGAGCTAGTTTTTAGTAGTGACGTGAATATGTGAAATGTGATACACTGGTTTGTTTGATATGGGTTTAAGCGTTGGGTGTCGAACACTATATTTTTGGTGCGTGATAATTTTCAT
>NW_017688923.1:0-748 GCF_001879085.1 Nicotiana attenuata
TATGGCACCAGTAGAGTTAAAAGAGTTTGAAGGAACAGCTTCAGGAACTCCTAGATAAGAGGTTCATTCGCCCGAGTGTGTCACCTTGGGGTGCACCAGTGTTATTTGTAAAGAAGAAGGATGACACAATGAGAATGTGCATTGATTACAGACAGCTGAACAAGGTGACAGTGAAGAACAAGTACCCACTACCCCGTATTGAGGATTTGTTTGATCAGCTTCAGGTAGCAAGGGTATTCTCTAAGGTTGACCTTCAATCGGGCTATCACCAGCTGAAGATTAGGGATTCAGACATTATGAAAACGGCTTTCAGGACGAGATATGGGCACTACGAATTTCTAGTGATGTCCTTCGGGCTGACTAATGCCCCAGCCGCATTCTTGCACTTGATGTTCAGGCTTTGGCCAATCAGATGGTGAGGTTAGATATTTCCGAGCCCAGTCGGGTGTTGGCTTGTATGGTTTCCCGATCTTCTTTGTACGATCGCATCAGAGAGCGCCAGTATGATGACCCGCATTTGCTTGTCCTGAAGGACAGGGTCCAGCATGATGATGCCAGAGATGTGAACATTGGAGATGATGGTGTGTTGCGGATGCAGGGCCGGATTTGCGTGCCCAATGTGGATGGGCTCCGGGAGTTGATATTAGAGGAGGCCCACAGCTCGCGGTATTCGATTCATCTGGGTGCCGCGAAGATGTACCAGGATTTGAGACAGCATTACTGGTGGAGAAGGATGAAAAAGGATATT
>NW_017688923.1:4964-5902 GCF_001879085.1 Nicotiana attenuata
TCGGGAATTTTCATGTATATCTCATTATCAAGTGAGCCATAAAGGTAGGCGGTAACCACATCCATTAAATTCATGTCAAGCTTTTTATGGACAGCAAAATTAATGAGATAACGGAACGTTATAGCGTCCATAACGGGTGAATATGTCTCTTCATAATCGACACCAGGCCTTTGTAAAAATCCTTATGCAACAAGGCGTGCCTTATATCTTTGTACCTCATTTTTTTTCGTTCCTTTTGCGTACAAAGAACCATTTATAGCCAACAGGCTTAACACGTGTTTGGACTACAGGCCCAAAAACTTCAAGTTTTTGCAAGTGTATTTAACTCTAGTTGGATTGCTTCTTGCTATTTTGGCCAATCAAGTCTTTGTCGACATTCTCCAACAGATTGAGGTTCAAGATCCTCACTTTCTTGCATAATGCTAGATGCAACATTATATGCAAAGACATAATCCACCACTATATCCAATCGATTCAAATTTGTCTCAGTATCAATTGGATTTATTGATAGTTCCTTATTTTCTTGAGTCTCAGGCTCAGTGATTTCCTCAAAAATATCAGGATTTGTTAAATCGTGGATTTCTTCATGAGACTCTTACGGATGTCATTTTGGTTACCGGTACGTTGCCCCCTTCGACTCGAGTTATCCGCTCGGATAAGCCAGGCCTAGAATAATTCACCCAGGTTTTTAAACCTAGAATAACATAGCCTCATGCCGGATCCCTAGTAGGAATATTTGTTTGCATCACGTGCATTTAACTCTGGGGACTCAACACAGGGGTTGGGTCCGTCTAGGACAGGTACACCCAAAAAAATAAAAGACCATCCTGATATATCCTATGTGCTACATGTTGCATTATTCAACGGTAAAAGGGGTCATTTGGCAGACAAATGATGGTTGTGGGTAAATGAGAAAGAAAAGAGCGTGACGTGTAAAA
>NW_017688924.1:0-823 GCF_001879085.1 Nicotiana attenuata
CTATATTGAGGTGACTTGCACGCCGGATAGCGAGCGTGGGGTAGAGCACCTTTGGGGATTGTGACTTGGTCCGTCCTGATTGATGATTTTACTGTGTAATTGACTGAAACTTATTTGTTATCATCATGACTTGGGCTGATTGCCATATTTGGGCTTCGTGCCAGCTATTTGAACCCCTTCGGGGATGGTCGTTGATATTCCCTCACTGTTTAGAATTTATACTTGAACTCAGTCATGCATTTTTTTTCACTATTTTCAAAACTCAGCCAAGTTTACTTGCTTTAACACTTGAAATGATATTTTCAATCATATTTTGGGCTGAGCATCATGTTTATTGTTGCCCGAGTGGCTTATGTGATTTTGTTGACTGAGTTAGGCCGAGGGCCTGTATTATGAGGATACTTTTGGATCGGGCTGCACGCTGCAGCAATATATATATATATATACGGATTGGGCTGCACGCCGCAGCAGTGTTATACTGATACTGGTATGAGGCCAAGGGCCTAGATTTGATGCCACGAGATGGCTTGATATTGCGCTTGGACCGTAAGGGGCCCCTCCCGGAGTCTGCACACCCCAGTGAGCGCCGTCGACGTTAAATAAATGGAGCCGGCTGCACGCCGCAGCGGGGTACTGGAGGCACCGGTTTATGTGTTGCATTGCATATTTATTTGTCATTTATTCTTCATCTGTGGTGGTGTTTATGATAATTGTATTCGCTGTTTATTGTATTTTAGCTTTACTTTGTGTCTATTTAGGATTTCTTATCCTCAGACTTTATTTATGTTTATTACTTTCTGAGTTGGAAGTACTCACAATACTC
>NW_017688924.1:5182-5902 GCF_001879085.1 Nicotiana attenuata
GGTTGATAGGTGAGATTTTGATCCGAGGGTCGGAATGGAATTCCGAGAGTTGCTGTAGCTTCGTTATGTGATTTGGGATGTGTGTGTAAAATTTCAGGTTCATTCGGAGGTGATTTGGTTGGGTTTTTGATCAAATGCGTGTTTCGGAAGTTTTAGAAGAACTTAGGCTTGAATTCGATGTAATTTGATGGTTTTGGTGTTGTTTGAGGTGTTTTGGTGATTGGAACAAGTTTGGATGATGTTTTAGGATGTGTTAGGTGCTTTTGGTTGAGGTCCCGGGGGCCTCGGGGTGATTTCGGATGGCTAACGGGAAGTTTGGTATGGAAAAAGATAGCAGAAATTGCAGCAGATGTTGCAGGGGTATTTTGGTCTTAGCGATCGCGAGCCTGGGGCCGCGATCGCATAGAAGGTTTTTGGCAGGTGAGGTGATTCCTCTTCGCGTTCGCATTAGTGAGTCCGCGATCGCGGAATGTGACTTATTGGTTCTTCGCGTTCGCGGAGAAGCGTCCGCGTTCGCGTATTAGAAATTGAGGGGTCCAGTACAGTGTTCTACGCGTTCGCGGGTGTGGTACCGCGTTCGCGAAGGGTTATTTTGTGAGGCCGGAACTTTGTGCTTCGTGATCGCGAGCCTGGGGCCGCGATCGCATAGAAGGAATCGTCAGCTGGGCAGAAGGGTTTTTAAACATATTTCATCCGCGAGCCTAAGTCATTTTACCGTCC
>NW_017688925.1:0-1681 GCF_001879085.1 Nicotiana attenuata
ATAAATAAAGTCAATCATAACAGCTATTCTAAGCTCAAATTCTTGAACCCTGAACCGAAGTTCTGGGTTTGGATCCTCAGCGGAGTCGCCAGAGCTCTCACACCTCCTTTTTTACACACCACCCTGAAGGATAGTGTATAAGGAAGTTTTTCCAATTTAAGTGACATTATTCAAAATGGGATTATTTATTTGATTTCTTCAGAATCGCCACTTGGAATGGTTTGTTTTCTAGTGTCCCAAGTCACCGGTTTATTTTGAAATCCCAAATCGAGGAAAATTCGACTTTCCTTTTGAAGTCTGCGAACCAGAAATTCTGAATAAGGAATTTTGTTAACCCGAGGGAAGGTGTTAGGCACCCCCGGATTACGTGGTTCTAGCACGGTCACTTAAACTATCATAATTAGCCTATTGTCTGATTTTAATACATGTTTTAACCTATGGTGCAATTTTAAACTTTAAACCGCTTTTATTCATTTTTAGGAAGATTTCAACGTTATACAAAATACGTCTTTGGATCACGCCACATGAAATGCACCCGCGATCCGCGACATATTTTATTTAACGTTGTTAGGATTTGGATTTGGGTCACATGAAATGCGCACCCGAGTTTAGGAAAGTAAATTATTAAAATAGCGTGCCTAAAGCAACTACGCACTTTCAAGTTTGCGAGGGCCATGGAAAGTCAACTAAGTGGCACGCCTCGATTGCTAAGGATTAAAATATTAATTACGCGAGGGCCATGCGTTATGGACTTAAACATGATAAGAATACCTAAAACCAACTCAACTTCATCTATCTTCTTCCACCAATGTATAACTACAAACAAACACAATATGAAAAGAATTGAACTAATCTAACGCTAGGGACAAAATATGTCAGTTTTGCATCAGCATTTCACGTAAGTTAAGCAATGCAGAATTCAGAAGGTGGATGTTTATTTGCTTTATGTTGATATCTCAATCCTCAAGCAGCTAGCATGACATGACATGAAATGATAGAAGTCATAAAACTACATATACAGAAATTACTACAACTCTAGCTTTCGTTAACAGAAAAAACACATAGTGAGTAATAACATTAAGAATTGAAAACACACACTCAAATTGCTCATTAAAGAAGCTTAAAGCATGCTAATGAACAGAATTCATCATGGCGTATCAACAAAACTACACAAACAACTCACTCAAAACATTCAAATAATTATGTAAAAGGGGAACAAAATGAACCTCTATTTGCTTCCAAGTTAGTCAAAGGGACATTTTATTGATGAATCCAAAATTGCAATCCAAAATACGAACTAGAGAATGACTCTGAACGGAACACGAACTCGACGACATCGAACGGGACGGCACAGTGCTGGTGACCGAAACTTCTGACTGGTTCGGGCTCGAGCTTTGGATCCGGAAGTGGTGGTCATTTTCAGGCGATGGTGAGCTGAAGGGTGGTCGTCGATGGAGCTGGTGGACGTTGGTTACTGGTTTTTGGCTGATTTTGCAACTGATTTTCGTTGAGAAGCGAGCTGATTTTGAGGTCGATTTTGAGGGTCAAAATGGGCAGCGATTTTGGTGGTTTATGGAGGTGTTACGGTGCTCTTTTGGCTGCATTTTTGGTTATTTGTGTGCTGTACCAATACGCCCTCTTCTCATTGTTTGCTTGGATCAATTGTTGCAAGGCTGCTGCT
>NW_017688925.1:4387-5902 GCF_001879085.1 Nicotiana attenuata
CGGTCAATAGAATTCCTTACCCGAACTTTATTTTCGCGGACCGATAAAAATAGAGTCAAACCTTCCTTTGACTAGGGATTCAAATAAATGGTGACTTGGAACACCCAAAAAAATCAATTCCAAGTGGCGACTCTGAACAATAAAATAATCCCTATTTCAAAATTGTCATTTTAATTGGAAAAACTCTTCAACCTACTACAACCCATAACATACATTATCTTTATTTAGAGGGGGAAAAAAAGGGTGTGATAGGAATGTTGGAAGTTGGACTCCCGAGATGAAATCCGACTCAAAAAGGACTAGTCTAAACACAAGGCAATAAAAGGGCACGGAAGCTTACAATGTGCGGTCCGCAGAATTCTATCTGCGGCCGCAATCAAAGAAGGAGAACTCAGCAGAATTTTGAGCAAATTGTGGACCGCACATGAAATGTTCGGCCGCAAAAGCTAGGCTAGGAACAAAGATCAAAGAGATGACAAAAAGCCAAGTCTAGAGGTTCCTCAAATTGCGGTCCGCACAAGATTTGTGCGACTGCGGAAGATTATCTTGCGGCCGCAATCATACTATTGCGGACCGCAAAAGAGTGCCTTGTGGCCATAGTGCTAAATCTGCGGACCGTAGAAATTATGCCTCGCGATCGCAATTTAGAATTGTGCGACCGCAGACCTCCAGTTCCTGACAAGATGAAGAAATATGTGGACTACACATAGAGTTGTGCGGCTGCAGAACCTCCCTATGGGCTTTTTTGTCCGAAATTGTCAGCTTTGTATAAATAGAAGATTTTCACAAAATTAGGTCAAGTTTCGACATCAGCAAGTCCTATGGCCGTTTTTCTTTGCTTCTTTAGGCAACTTTAACTTAGTTTGGTGATTTAACATTGGATTTCTCTATTTTAATCCTTCAATATTAGTTTTATTAGCTTTTCTTCTTTATTTTCTTCTACAACCGCTATGAGTAGCTAGATTTTTACTAGGGTTGTGACCCAACCCTAGTGTGTAAACCTTATGGGTGATTAATTTTATGTTTGTTTATGAATGGGTGTTTATTATTTAGCTTAGTTTATGCTTCAATTGTCGAATTAGTGGTTGCAAATATTGATTCATGCCTATTTGACTTAGTCTCTTCTTGAGAAAGACAGACCTAGTCTAGGTTAACTTAGCCAACAAGAAATTGAGTCAATTGAGAGATTGATTAACCCAATTAAAGGGTTCAACCTAGAGATAGTAACAACCCGGCTAGAGCTCTTATCACTCGTTTTGGTAGATACCCATTTGGTCTTGAGAAAGCAAAATTAAGCAAAAACAACTCTCTGACTGAGAGGTATTGAGTGGGCAACATAGTGTTGTGAGCTATAATACACCCCAGTTAATAAAACAAGCATAAAAATCTTTCTCCCATCTGGCAAACACCTAGTTCAGTGGTCACACGTCCGTAGGTCGTTTTATATAGTTTAGAAAACTACTACAACAAAACTATTATCTCTTAGTTTATATCTTAAAGTATTAGAAATACTAT
>NW_017688926.1:0-5902 GCF_001879085.1 Nicotiana attenuata
TCAAGAAAATAGTGCTCGGAGGGGTCGACTTGCTGCTTTTTGCATCGTCTTTGAGAGACGAGTGCAATCTGACTTCAGCTGTTATGGTAAAATCCTAGTTCCCCTTTAATTTTCTGATTTTTGCTTCTCTAATTGGGTTAGGTTCAGTTTAAATCGTATATTTCTTGTCGATAGTTAATTGCTCGTTTTGATCCTTGTCGATTCGATAGATCAAGTTCATTTTTGGCGTAGTTGCTTAATTTTCTGTTTGATTCAGCCAAGAATCATTTCTGTGACCGCAAGATGAATCAGTTGCTTCCATACGATTAGGTTCTGATTAGCGGCTATTAATAGTCATTTATTTAGTTGTTGTTAGTCGTTGTCGGATAGTTAACAATGCTCGTTTAATTTATGTTACTCACTTTAGTTGGTGAATTCAGTTGTTTTCTATGTTAGTTTGTACAAATCAAATTAATTTCAATCTTGTTTGTTTGAATACTTAGTTCGGTTACCTTTTGAGTTTTGTTTCTGTTGTATTAATCCATAGTTTGCTTAGTTTGAAAGTATGAGTGTGTTAGCTTGAATATCAGTCATCATAAAAGTTGAATACTTGAGTATAGGGTACTTGTTTGGCTGTCTTTTACTGTTCAAAAGCTTTTGGAGTACAATACTCCAAAATTCTGTTCATAGTTGGTAAAAAGGACTATCTTTGGACAGATTTTTTGACCAAAAAACTGTCCTTTGAATAGTATTGGACAGATTTTTGGTGAAAAATCTATCCTTTGGACAGATTTCAATCATGAAGGCTTTGCTTCTTCTCCTATAAAAGACACACACTTTGATAACATCTAGGGGGTTGCTTGAACACTCTAACACCAAAAATAACATCTTTACACACTAGACATATCTTGAGGAAGTTCTGAACACGACGACATACACAAAAGCAGCAGCTAGAGCCTCAAAAAGGATATCTCTAGCAGCCCTATCTTACTTAGAATAGCCCTTTATAAAAGTTCTCTAAATCCTTTCTTGGTTCAAAAGGAATTCTTCTGGGTTTTGGTGCTCATTTTCTCTGGTTTTCCTGACTGGTTGTGTTGCTGTTGCTGTTGCTGGCTAGAAAGTGTTGAGTTCAACACTTGTGAACACCTGAGTTCATCACTAGCTAAGTCACGTGTTTATGCTCATTAGGTAACTTTTCATCATGTCGTTAAATTTCAGCTTCAATAAATGACAATGATATGTTATTTTGAAGGAATGTTGCTTGTATTGACTATTATTGATGTGTTCTTTTTCTCTTAAGTATGTTTTTTTTATCTAACTTGTCTAGAGATGAATGGTTGAGTACTAAAATTCTATCTTCATGTTCTGTAGATAGATAGTATCGCTTATTTTTATTATATCTGCAAGTAAGATTAATTAGTAAAAAAGTTACGTCCAGTTGGTAGAAAGAGTTAACATCTAAATAAGCATGAGAAAATGTTGCAGTTTTAGAAATTGTTTGAGTTTCATTACTCCTCTATCTTTGTTTAACTGATAAGCGTTAAGATTTGCTTTGTAGTTTTGTGCCTGGTTATGTTGATCTCTTCAAGTGCTAGATCTTATTAGTTTGTGAAGTTTAGTTTCTGTTAGTGTAACCATGTATGCTAGTCTTTCATACAACATATGAATCTTTGGTTGACTTCATGAAAAGTAGTTTTAGAACAATAATTAAGAACTAAGTGGAGGCAGTGATTCAATTTAAGTTGTAAAGTGAATTTTGTTCATTAACCAAGTCGAAACATTAATCTTTTGGAAACTGGAGTTGGCTTCATACATTATACTTTAGCCATTTTATGTCAATATTTTATTAATCTTCACTTGTTTAAGAATGTTGAATGTATAAGAATGTTGGATTATCCTTGTGTAGTATTCACCAGGTTCGTTTGATAAGGAAACTGTCATCGGCTAAGTAAGGAAAATTTGAGCTTTTAGAAAGTCTAATAACCTGGACATTGGAATCGAAATAGGTTAGTATCTGCTTCTTGTTAATTTCATTAGGTAGTAGGATGTCATTTCAAAAAAGAGAAATTGGACAAAAGAATTGGGCCAGGCCCAATAGTTTTAGCATCTAAGCTAGCCCAAACTTTAAAGTGTCATGTTCCTACAATAATAAATCAGAACAAGTAATCCAAATAATTAATCTAACCGCTAGGCAATTAATAGGCGCGCTTTGACTTTTTCATTCACGGACTCGCTTGCGCAGCGTGATGTTTAGCATTAAATAAATTAACTAAATAATCTAATACCATATTCATTAGTTTTAGTTAATTTTTAATTTATTTAATTCCCATAATCGCGAATTCGCTCGCATAGCGCGATAGTAACTTTTAATAATTTTCAAGAAATCTTTTTTTTTTTTTTTTTGCACAAATAAAATATTTTTTTCTGAAAGTAATAGCGTGCTAATAATCATTTGCCATAATTGCGGATTTGCTTGCATAGTGCTATTATAAAAAAAAATTAATAAAGCTCATCTCGGTCGCACATTCGCTTGCGTAGTGCGGATAGAAAATTTTTAATATTATTCAAATTATTCTTTAACAATTTTAATAAATAAAAGTGGATATAGGCAAGCATGAAAATTAATAAAACACAGTTTGTCCAAAATTAATTTAAGCCATTTTTAGTCAATAAAAGCGACCGTGCTAGAACCATGGGACTCGGGAATGCCTTACACCTTCTCCCCGGTCAACAGAATTCCTTACTCGAACTTTATTTTCGCAGACCAATAATGATAGAGTCAAATCTTCCTTTGACTAGGAATTCAAATAAAAGGTGACTTGGAACACTCAAAATCAATTCCAAGTGGCGACTCTGTAAATAAAACAATCCCTAATCAAATTTGTCACTTTAATTGGAAAAACTCTTTAACCCAGAAGCACACATATCTTTTTGGGGGTAGAAAGGGGGTGTGACAACAAGGATTTGACTTATGAGGAGGAGCCGGTGGCTATTCTAGCCCGGCAAGTTCGTCAGTTGAGATTGAGGAGTTATCCTTTAGTTCGAGTGCAGTAGAGGGGTCAGGACGTCGAGGCAACTTCTTGGGAGTTCGAGTCGGACATGCAGAATAGATATCCATACCTTTTCACCAGCCCAGGTACTTTTCTATGTCCGTTCGAGGACGAACGGTTGTTTTAGAGGTGGAGAATGTGATGACTCGATAGGTCATCTTATGTATTTAAACCAAATTCTATGTTCCGAGGCCTTAAAACCATATTTTATCCCTCCTCGATTTGCGTGCATAATCCGAGCATGTTTCCGGGAAGCTTTTGTGTTGAAAGTTGGCAAAAATAAGAATTTTTGATTGAAAACTTCTTTTGAGTTGACTTAGGTCAACATTTTTGGTAAACGCACCCGGATTCATATTTTGATAGTCCCGATAGGTCCATATCATAATATGGGACCTGGGCATATGCCCGGACGGAATCGGAGGTCCCTAGCTCGACTTATGAATTTTTGTTGAAAATTGAGAGCCTAAAAATTTAATGGTTTTAAGAAAATTCTTAATGTTTGATCTTGTCGGTATCGGGTCCGTATTTTGGTTTCGGAGCCCGGTACAGGTTCAATATAATATGTAAGACTTGTATGTGAAATTTGATAAAAAATGGAGTTGGTTTGACGTGATTCAGACGTCCGGTTGAAAAAATAGAAATTTCGAAGTGTTCTTGAGAATTTCATTTGATTTGGTGCTAAATTCATGGTTCTAGATATTATTTTGGCGATTTGATCGCGCGAGCAAGTTCGTATGATGTTTTAAGACTTGTGTGCATGTTTGGTTTGGATCTACTTCCGAGTTAGTTTCGAATAGGCTATGGAGTGATTTGAACTTGGAAAAATTTGCTGGTGTAACTGAATAGGTTGCAGGCCTCTGATCTCGCATTTGTGAGATAAGGCCTCGCAATTGCGAACTCTGAGGGGTCCGCATTTGCGAGCTAATTCTCACAATTGCGAGGAGAAGCTTGGCCATCAGTGTTCGCAATTGCGAACTTTCCTTCGCATTTGCGAAGGGAGTCTGGGAATGACAGGGATCGCGATTGCGATCAATTGGTCGCAATTGCGGAAGGTCAGGCTCGCAATTGCGAGACTTTCTTCGCATTTTCTGTGAAAGTAGGACTAGGAAGACCTTCGTGTTTGTGATATGTTCTTCGCAATTGTTGGGCTCGTATTTGCAAACCCCAGGTCGTAAATGCGACACCTGCAACTGATCAAAATGACTTTTGGACGGGATTTTTCATTCATTCTCCAAATTTTCAAAACCTAGAACACAAGAGGCGATTTTTCAAAGACTTCTTCTTCCCCGAATCATAGGTAAGTGATTCTTTACTAGTTTCTTTCAATCTTTCACTTCATTTTACAAGATTTCAACCTAGAATCTAAGGTTTTCATGGTGGAATTGGGGATTTCTAGGTAGAAATTAGGGATTTGATAAATTGACGATTTAGACCTCCAATTAAGGTCGGATTCCGAAACCAATTATATATCCATGCTCGGGGGTGAATGGGTAATCGGGTTTTGGTCCGAATTTCGAGTTTGGACTTTTCAATAATGACCTAAATTGAGTCTTTTGTTATCGTGGGTGATTCCTTGACTCATTTTGGAACGTTTGGTTGGTAATTTTCTAGATATTGTTGGTTCGGAGGCTTGTTTGAAAGGCAAAGTTGTGATTGAGCTTTGAGTGGCCTTCTATTCGAGGTAAGTGGCTTGCCTAACCTTATATGGGAGAAATCCCCTTAGGATTTGGTAATGTTTGATATATGAGCGTGGTGTACGTGAGGTGACGAGTGCGTACACGGGCTATTTGTTGAAAACCATGTTTTCATTAAGCAAATATTTGTTTTCCTTTAATTGAGCAACACTACCATATGTAACCATCCTATTTAGTTTAGGAAAGCATGCCTACGTGCCTTAACTGTCTTAATTGCCTTAGATGTCTATTTGAACTCTGTGTAGCATGTTTTAGTGAAATTTTCTTGTTGTTCCTTGACTCGAACTTAGCCTAAATTGTGGTTTCTTGCTGTAACTATTATCTCTGTTTGGTTGAGCTACATATTTACTTGGGACGACGGANCACATTTCATCTCCCTTTCCAAATAAAAGAGCCAAAAAATCAGATTTTTGGCCATTTACCCAAACCCTAGAGACATCTCTCTCCTCTCTCTCACCCTCTCTTAAGCCGCCGCCGTGCCACCGCTGCCTCCACCGTGCGCCGCCGCCGGTGGTGTTCCAAACACCATCAAACCTACCCCATCTCCTTCCTCTACTCACCCCCTTTCTAGACCTACAACCCAAATTCCCCAAGTCTCCACCAAAAATTGACAAACCCAAACCCTAGTCGCGCCGCCGCCTCTGCCCCGCCGCGCGCCGCCACCCAAAACCCCTCAAAATTTCACTAGCTCCTCTTCCCTTCCTACTCTTTCCCATTCCATACCCCAAAATCCTCAAAACCCACTCCCTCACCTCATGCTACTACTACTGGCGCCACCACCATGCCTGTTGCCGCCCCTGAAACACCCAACCAACCCCTTGTAACTGATCTTCTAGCATAAACACGACCCCACAACACCTTTTTTCTCTTTGGCATGATTTGGAATCAACCGGTATGCCGGAGCTCATTTTTTCCAGCACATGCCATCAAGAAAATAGTGCTCGGAGGGGTCGACTTGCTGCTTTTTGCATCGTCTTTGAGAGACGAGTGCAATCTGATTCAGCTGTTATGGTAAAATCCTAGTTCCCCTTTTATTTTTCTGATTTTTGCTTCTCTAATTGGGTTAGGTTCAGTTTAAATCGTATATTTCTTGTCGATAGTTAATTGCTCGTTTTGATCCTTGTCGATTCGATAGATCAAGTTCATTTTTGGCGTAGTTGCTTAATTTTCTGTTTGATT
>NW_017688927.1:0-545 GCF_001879085.1 Nicotiana attenuata
CGAGCGGAATTCAAGTTTTATGGTCGTACAACGTCAAAAAATGAGGAACGGTCATGGTGGGGCAATGAATATGGTTCCTTAGGTCATTTTTGATTACCCCGTATAATTGTAGGCCATCGATGTCTGGGGGCCGAGCCAATAGCGGAACGCGTGGGATATAGCACACGAAAATATGGGAATCGGGGGAAATTCAAGTTTTATGGCCGTAAAACACCAAAAAATGAGTAACGGTGGCGGGTCGGTGATTATGGTTCCTTTGGCCGGATTTGATGTCCCTAAAAAATTTTAGGCGATCCGGGTGCAGGGGCCCGAGCTCACGGCGAAAGGCGTCTAGCATACGAAAATTGGGGTATCGAGCGGAATTCAAGATTTATGGCCATAAAACGCAATAAAATGAAGAACGGTCATGGCGGGGTTGTGACTATTGTTCCTTAGGTTGTATTTTATGTCCCGGAAAGATTTTAGGCGATTTGATTTTGGGGGCTCGGGCCCACAGCGGAAGGCGTGGGCTATAGCACACGAAAATATGGGAATCGGGTAGAATT
>NW_017688927.1:4961-5902 GCF_001879085.1 Nicotiana attenuata
TGCCGTAAATAAAAACAAGACGAACGGTACCTGGAGGGCGGTGTACTATTCGTTGATTAGGTTCAGTTTTTATGTCCCAAAAAGTCGCGTTAGGCGTAGTCAGACGGTTCCAGGGGCCCCGGTCGCCGACGAAGCGGAACGCGTGGGCTATAGCGACAAGGAAATATAGGAATCGGCGAAAGAAGTTTTATGGCCATAAAATGCAAAAAATTGAGGAACGGTCATGGCGGGGTAGTGACTACGGTTATTTATCTCATTTTTGATTTCCCGATATCATTTTAGGGGATCTAGGTCCGGAGGCCGGGCCCACAGCGGAAGGAGTAATCTATAGCACACGAAAATATGGGAATCGGGCGAAATTAAAGTTTTATTGCCGTAAAATGGCCAAACACGAGGAACGGTCATGGTGGGTTGGTGATTATTGTTCCTTAGGTAGTATTTGTTGTCCAGGAAAACTTTTAGGCGATCCAGATCCGGGGGTCCAGGCGCACGGCGGAACGCGTGGGCTATAGCACACAAAAATATGGGAATCGGGCGGAATTCAAGTTTTTTTGGCCGTAAAATGCAAAAAAGGAGGAGCACCCATGGCGTGGCGGTGACTATGGTTAATTAGGGCATAGTTGATGTCCCAAAAAAATTTAAGGCGATCTGAGTTTAGGGACCTGGGCCACGATGGAAGGCGTCGGCTATAGCACACGAAAATATTGAAATCGGGCGGAATTCAAGTTTTATGGCCATAAAATGGAAAAAAAGTAGGAACGGTCATGGCGGGGCAGTGACTATGGTTCCTAAGGTCATATTTGATTTTCAGGAAAAATTTTAGGTGATCTGAGTCTAGGGTCCCGGGCCCACTGCGGAAGGCGTGGGCAATGGCACACGAAAATATGGGAATCACGCGGAATTCAAGTTTTATGGCCATAAAACGCCAAAAATGAGGAATG
>NW_017688928.1:0-5902 GCF_001879085.1 Nicotiana attenuata
TATATATATATATATATATATATAGACTCTTTGTTATCTTGGCTGAAAGAAGACAAAATTAAATTGAATCTGAAGTCCCGATAAGGGAGAATACTGTAACTTATGAGACTAGGACAGTGTACATAAATTCAGGAATATGAACTTCTCTTTATGTCTCGTTATCAAATAAATGTTGTTACTGTATCATGCCAAAATGAAGGAAAGGTTTAGCCTTAACATACCTTAACCTCGTTGAGTCCTTAATAGATTCTAAGAAACTCTTCAATCAAGTCAACTCAGTCTACCGTAGCATAAGGAGATTTCAAAATCAGTGCTGAGTAAAAGCTATGTCCGTAATTTAAGCTAGTAGCTCGTTTATGTAAATTTGGGCAGCATCTCCCCTGTAACAAGGGCCTCGTCCAATACCATATACCAACAACAACAACCATAGCAATACAATAAGAAATATATCAACAATTGGGTACAAAATATCTCATTAACAAGTCATCAACATATCACGACGAGCGGCAAGCTCGGATTGAATCCACTTTGCACCCTTCAACCCCATTTTCATTCATTCTTGAACTTAGTAAAATATTCAGTATAATAAACAATACCTTTTAAAGGATTTCCAACATTTTACTCAATTTAAAGTTACTCGAAATAGCCCAACACAAGATAATATCACTGTCGACAACTTCCAAGTGCTTTATAGCCATTTCCTTTTCTAGTTACCAATTTCCTCAACAAGATTGAAATGTAAACCAACATAATCATACTAACAATATCATAGCCAAATTATTTTCCATAATTTCCAGCCACTTAAAGTTCATAACAGCAACTTTCAAATCAATCCATCAAGAACAACAACATCTCAAGCTAATCCAAGTATTATCTTGTAGTTTATCATCCTAACAGCTTAACCAACATACAAGCAAGATTAAGCACAATTGGTAAGCTGTAATACTCACCTTAGACAGTAGCAACAACTTGAAATTTCGGCCAAACACAGCCCACAATTATCCTCAATGACACCACAACACTATAGGTGTTGTATTCTCTTCTTGAATCAACTTTTGGTGTTCAAGTTGGAGTATAAACACTTGTACTTCACCTTGAAAATGTAATATATATGAAGGAGGCACTGATTATTACCTTAATCAACAAGAAGCACACGAGACCTGAGGTTACTTCACTTTGAAGAACCCTCCAAAATGGCCACAAGAAGAAGAACTACAATGTAGCAAGCACCACGGGGTTTCTAGCGTTGGATTCATGTTTTTATCTTAGGTTTTTACCCTAGGATCATGGAGGAACCCTTGGAGAGCATTTAGGAGGGTTTAGGAACTTTTTTGGACGAGAAAAATGAGTGAAAATGATATAGAATTGACTTAAATACAAGCTGGAGTTCTACACCGACTTTGTGGGTCCCATGGGAGTTACTTGTGCAGTCTCACAAAAATGCAAATATCTCTATGCTCCAATGTCGTATCAACAAACGGTTATATGCCTTAGAAACTAGACTCATAGATATTCAATTTGGTAGGTAGATCACCCCGTAATTCCAAGTATATTGGGAGAAAAGCTCAGCTACATTTGACCTAAGTTTCAGCACATTTATGAATGTAACTTGTGATGACCTTTTTCAACTTTTGTTCCACAACTCGCTTGACTTCAAAGCATAAAACACGACTATCATACGACTAAAATAACTCATACCATAATCTCCTTATAATTTAAAGCACCCTAGTCTCACCCCAATGAACATGTTATAACATTCTCAACTTGTCGACTTTCGACGAAACTTATTTTCTTCAATTCGTTTAGCTTCTAAGGCTTCCAACCCTCTTGGTACTTGGCATTCGTGATCTTAAATATTTGTAACCTCCACGGTAACATGATTAACTTACTTTATAAACTTTTCAAAGATGATTTCATTTAAGAGATTACATCAATTGACTTACGATGTACTCTTACGTACGAAAACATGGGTGTAACATCATTCCTCCCTTTGGAACATTCGTCCTCGAATGTTGACTAATGCGCTTATCAGTCTCATAACCTATAGCTCTTACAAATACTTTACTGTTGTCCTTTCCATCTAGGCAACTGTTCTGTTAATAAATCTAAAGGCCAAGGCATTCCCCCTTTTAGGCCTCTTTCTCACACCACGACCTGTGGTCGGATTTCTTCCAATATCGCAATTGTTGCTATCTTTTATCATGCAGCCTGTACGACTTTGTCCTTGTATGTGCGCCTATGTGACTCTTCTCTCTTTTTTCCTCCCACTTTTAACTAATCTCTACGCCTCGCCTTGTTAACATATATGATCTATGACAAGCTGTCTCTCTGGGCATCTATAGGTGTACTGAAGTTTTTTGCTCGGTACTTCGTCGAACTTACGACTATTGCTATATCTTGTTTCATAACCTCGATTATCTATTTTTATGGCTTTACTACATCAAGGTAGGTTAGACTATACCACAACACTTACTTCTATTTTTTATTACCGAGGTCTGCTACCCAACTCTAGGTTACTCTCTCATTGTTTATCATATATGTTCTAAGCCTTTTAATGCTTCCTCATTACTGTTCATCTTAAGAATGATAGCCTAATATCATCTCATACTTTGTAACTTTTATCCATATATTGTTGATTCACTTTAATGTTGATCTATAATCTACCATTGATAACTTGAAACCTCTTATGTAACACATTTTCACTAGGGCTCATGTCTCATCGGGAACATCTGCAGTTATTTGCCTAATCCAACTAGGGATGATACTAAACTTCAGTAACCATATTTCATGGCATCCCTACGTGATTCATCTTATGGGGTATTATAATCCCATGCAATTGATGAAATGACTTCTCTTTGAATCATTACTCGATCGAAGGCCTAAATGTCTTCCTCTTATCATTTATCACAATTACACCCTTATTATACTACCAGGGAAGCATTCCATCTCTTCTAAACGCTCCTAGTCATAAACTCCTCTGAGTTCATTCAGGCTATACTGAGCTTTTTATAACTTACATAAACCATCCACTCTCTTGTTTGATGGGTTTATTCCTGAGGACTTACCTATTCCCGTCACATTCTTACTCACCTTTTCTTATCCTTACTTCTGTCTACCTAAAACCTTATCGATCTACCATACTTTAGCTTGCGACCTACACATATCTATTTATACTACTCGCAACCGTCCTTTAACTTGCTAGCACCATAGATTTCCTTATGTTATTCAGGAACCTCAAGCGAGACATCACATCATCTCTAACTCTTCTTTAGTCTCTTAACTAGACCTCTCTGTACCTGGAAAGCATGGGCAGGAAGATATGCCACTAACGACACCACTATCATTTCTTGATACGGAATTCCGACGCTTCTAGCCCTCTATCCGATATCTGGACTATTCGTAACCTTCTGCACTTGAGTATCTCATACTTTATTTATCTTCACCTTACTTACCTTTAAATCTCGCATCATACCTCTCGTCTCTTTCATAACCTCCCTTCCACATTGGTGGAATTCACATTCACATCCTGAAGCTCTACTATAAACTTGCACCTCTAGTGCATACACAATCTGGTAGGAGCTTCATACTGATTTCTTATGAGTTTTGTACTCTTCTATCTAGATTTATCGTAGAGCTATTATAGAATATGGCTGCTTTACTATCTCTCTTGTACCTCTGATATTAAGAGTGATTCTGCAATATTTTCAACCATAATTTGTATAATTATCTGGGTCTAATAATCAGACTCCTGATTTACTTAGCTGATATAACTTTTTAGTTTCCTCTTCTCTCTCAGACTTTATGTAGGCTTAAGCTCTTCCGATCTTTAGCTCAGGGTATTAGTTATTACTTTAGCCTTTCATGGACGCTATGGAACATTCATGATATAATCTTCTAACAAATCAAGCCTTTGTCTGTGACTTGGACTCAATTCTTTCTTTTAACTTATACCAGAGTCTTCTACGGCTGTATGAATGTCAACATATATACTATATGGATAATACACCGAAATCTTAAGTGCGTTCATAACGTAACTAACTTTGGGTCATTGATTGAATAATTCCTTTTGTGCCTTCTTAGCTTTCTTTAAAAGTAAGCCATTACTTTTTCTGGTCGTTCTGCCACTTGTTGCATGAGTACTTGGCTTATCTTAGTGCCCACACCTATTGGAATTTCGTGCAACTCATATGACTCGAATATTACTTTTGATTTTACTTCCCATTCCTTAGTCACAACAGTGTTACAAGATCATTTCTTCTTTAGGTCACTATGCTTATGTTGAAGCCTTCTTCCTTATTTCCTCAGTTACTCTTTCATCGTAGCACTTAGGGAAGACCCTCTGACTCATGTAAAGTTGCGAGCTTATTATATTGTATACACTATATAATTTTTGATGTTCTTACTCGCCCATAATTATCCTTAGTTACTTACCTCTGCGCCTTTGTGCACGTAGGGTTACTTCTGAACTAAAATTTTTTATTGTCTCCCCAGTAGCATTCTCTTTCATTTCCGTAACAGTTACACGGTGCCTTCAACTACCCCAAATCCTATCCGAATATTTCTCAAGGATTATGATGTCATATGAGCGGATTTAAATTCACTATGCTGGGGTATACTACGTTTATCTTGCACGATCTGTTGATTTGTCTATATCATCTTGTCTAGCCATAATTAGGCACCTTCGTGAATCAACTACTAACTACTCATTGGTCCATTCTCATATCTATGTTCCGTGTAATCTCTCCTGGGTTGTACCCTTTGTCTTAACTTACCTCTCGCACTAGCTCCTTATGTATCAAGAGTTCATTCGCACTTACTATCAATAGCATCCTGGGCGGGAACCTTTACTGCCTCTCCCCGACGTCATGCTTACATAATATTATGGAGTCGTAACATATTCGTAGGGTCTGATGAAATGATATCGCATTCCTTTTGCCTTTTTACCGCATTCTTCCTTTACTATTCTATAGTTACCTGAACCACTTAACTCCGACTTAATACCATATCACACCATTTTCCCCCCTTTAGGGGAGTATTAACATTTAATGCTGTAAATATTTACCTATATATGTTCTACCTCTTCATCTTTGGCGTCTTTTCACATCTTCAGTGACTCTTACTCGCCTTGCGGTAACCCTCATGTACTAGGGATAACGGAATTTATTACGCACGAAGGTGACACCTAGTGTAACTGGCACACTTAGTCCCTTAAGCTTAACTCTGCTCACAGTGCTTTCTTTAGGGAAGCGTCTTCCTGAATGACCTTTAAAGGTTATTCTTCTGTTATCTATTTTATCATTGCCGAAACGCGATCTCCGAAATTCTCACAATGCCGACTATTATCAAATCCTTCGGTCCCTAAATCATGTTCGATTTTATTTTCTTGTTTACTAGCCCTTACTAATTTCTATTATTCCGGGGGTCCAACTTAACCTTCTAGTAATCGTATTGGAGTCACCAACTCATTAGTCAAAATAAGGATATGACTTTATGGTATATGCTCTTTTATAGTCTAAAGGTCTGTCACCTCTTGTCTTTTCCTTTACTTGATTATAGACTCTATCATCCTGTCATATTATGATTTACCGTTATCACCCTTTTATCACACCTTACTAATTTCTATTATTCCGGGGGTCCAACTTAACCTTCTAGTAATCGTATTGGAGTCACCAACTCATTTGTCAAAATAAGGATATGACTTTATGGTATATGCTCTTTTATAGTCTAAAGGTCTGTCACCTCTTGTCTTTTCCTTTACTTGATTATAGACTCTATCATCCTGTCATATTATGATTTACCGTTATCACCCTTTTATCACATCTTACTCGTAATGCTAATATGATTTACCGTTATTACCCTTTTATCACATCTTACTCGTAATGCTTTATTTACTCTCTTCTTA
>NW_017688929.1:0-5901 GCF_001879085.1 Nicotiana attenuata
CTTTAACCTCAGTAGGGACCTGACCTTCCTCGTCACTACCCGACCGAGGTTAGGCTTGGCACTTACTGAGTACCGCTGTGGTGTACTCATGCCCTTCCTGCGTATGTTTTTCATGTGCAGATCCAGGTACTTCCACTCAGTCTTATCATGCTTGAGGCGAGGCGCTTTGTAGAGACTCCGAGGTATATCTGCCGCGTCCGCAGACCGAAGAGTCCCTTTCTATTCTCAGTACTAGTATAGCCTTTTCTATATTTCCCTTGTTGGTAGACATTTCTGGAGTTAGAGCTTATTATGTAATCTTTTAGCTTGTGATTCATGGGGTTCCGGATTTTGGGAGTGATAGGTTGAGATTCTTGTACAGTTATATGTCAGGCGGCATCTTAAACACTGTTTAACTTTGTTATCTCGGTTTTTAATTACTTTCTTTCCGCAATTGTTTCTTTTGCACATTTGTTAGGCTTACCTAGTCGTAGAGACTAGGTGCCATCACGATAGTTCATGGAGGGCGAACTGGGGTCGTGACAAGTTGGTATCAGAGCACTAAGTTCATAGGAGTCATGAATCACAAGCCGGTTATTTAGAGTCTCGTTGATCGGTACGGAGACGTCTGTACTAATCTATGAGAGGCTATGTAACTGTTAGGAAAATTCCACTTCAGTTGATTTCCGTTGTCGTGCGAGATTTTGACATCTACAATTCTAAACTTCCGTTGTCTTCTATTCCTCTCACAGATGGGTGAGGACACGTGCTNCTTGACAGGATGGACTTTTGCGGCCGCACTTCTTCAGATTCTGCGGACCGCACATTTCTGAGTGCGGTTGCCTCTTGAACTTGAGCTTGACATGAGAGGCTTCTGCGGACCGCACATTTTGAGTGCGGTCGCACTTTTGAATTCTCGGAGTGTGGTTCGCACTTTTTCTGGATCCAGACTCCCATCTCTCTGAAACTCATTTTTTGCGGCCGCATAATAATTGTGCGTTCCGCACTTTGCAAAGGAAATCTGACAGAGGTTCTTCATGGTCTGCAGCCGCACTCAGTATTGTGCAGTCTGCACTTTGCTCTTTTTGCTTTGTTTTAGTCCTTGTCCAAAATTACTCCTTCTTGAGTTGATTTTCATCTCTTTGACTCATATTCCAACACTCCTGCAAAGAAGATCATATATCAGTTTTCGGGAATACCTTTAAGCAATTTTGAGCTAAAACGAAAGTAAAAGAGTGCAAATAAGTAGTCAAATTTCCTACGTATCAACTCCCCCAAACTTAAGCTTTTGCTTGTCCTCAAGCAAATAAGGTAATTCCCACCTCCATAAGAAAAGAGTTATTTCAGCTAGCCTAATGGTGAATCAAACACACATCAATTGGGACCAACAATTACCCACAACACTTATGAATTATCAACAAGGAAATGATTTGACTTTTTAAGTACAATAGTTCTAATGTGACACTATAGCATCAAGAGTTGGCTTTATTCATCAAGGAAGCTCGCTCTTTCATGCAGGTCATTGTGGATCCCAAACTCCTCCTCCTTTACTCTCCGTTAGCATATCTCACTTAAGAATGTTGTACTCAATTCAAGGATTTGTGAAAAGTTCGCTCATCTCTCTCAAAAGAATGTCACAAGTACGGCTCTAAGTACCATATGCTTGACCCTCATGTAAATCACCACTAATGTAAGATCACTCGGCTTGAAATCACGTAGGGCTTTTTCAGAATGTAATGAAGGCTTATTGGACAAGGGTAGGGAATGTTGGAATAAAAACGGGTTCATCTTTCCTTAAGCACTCTATTTTTCTCTTTTTCGCTCATGTTTTGCCGACTCTTTGAGTCATTATATTTTTTCTTAGGGGAACTAGAGAGACTTAATATCACTCTTTCTCGGTCATGATGTTCATTTTCTCCTTCTTTGTTTTCTCCATGCTTTGCATCATTGCTTTTCTTTGAATCCCTTCAACTCTTCATTTTATTCACTTTCTTTTGTTCATTTTTTCTTTTTCTTTGCCTTTCCTTTTATTCATTTCTTCTCTTTTTTGTGCCTTTATACCACTTTCAAACTCCCCGTCTCTCCCCCAAACTTATGTTTCAGCCATTACAAGAGTGTTAAGGAAAGCTAGGGTGCCAAGAGAGGGTCACTACAAACAGGTAAAGGCTTGTAACGTGGCTATCAAATGAGAAAGGTCTTAGGATCAAATGAGTTGACTAGGGATAGAAACATTGGTGGACATGGAACATTTTAAGCGGGCGAAGGAGAGCCTACAATCACTTCTCAATCCAAGCAAAACTTAGAATTTCGCTTAGAAACACATTCGGGGCAAGTTCAAGACCATTCGCACGAGTACTTCAACTTGCAACAAAAATCTCACTTCTCACGCAATTGGATTGTTAAAGAAGATAGAGTCGAGGGACCACAACAACCATATTCAAGATTGAAAATCACTAATGGTTTAACTAAACCACTCGATGATTGCTCAAGTCAACACAAGAGTCTAAAGGTCACTAATTAAAGCTATTTCTTGCCAAAAACTTATTTTTAACCATAAGGTCGTAGTTAAATGTGTTGGTACCAAGTGAAGCATGCTTGACCCTTTTTATTAATTAATACTACTATTTTTACCTAAACATAAAAAAACTGACTCAATCCCTTAAGAAGGTTGTCACGCCATCCATCGTTGGGAAGAACAACCCGGTTCACACAAAACCCACCTTTGGAAGGAGCCGTGGAATTAAAAAACCAAAGGCTTATTGCCCACTTAAACATAAAAAGAAGCTACCAAATCAAAAAGAAGCTATTAAAGTAAATAAGAAGTTATACTACTAAGAAAAACAAAGTAAAGAAGCTATGAAATAAACTACTGAAAGTAAGACAAATGAATATACAAACCAACAGGAAATGAATATATACATCAAGAGAGAGGGAGGAATATATACATAATGAAAGAGAGAATAAAGATAAAAGAAAAAGAGTATTAAAGTTATTATAGGCCAATGTCATATCAAACTAATCAAAATAGACCACCCCCTGAATAAGAATAAGCATTGTCCTCAATGCTTAACAAAAATTAGAATAAGAAAGGGTAGAGAATGAAGAGAACTCCCTATGAGGTCTCTGTGTGCATGGCATCATCAGCACCCTCGGGATCCTCCAACTGGTTCTCATCATCCTCCAGTCGGGGAATAACGGGGTTGGTGAACATCTGAAGCATCTCCTCAGCCGTGTGGGCAGCAAGGTCTGGCTCCTCAGACTGGCCAGTTGTTGCCTCTGATGCCTCAGGTACTGATGGTGCTGCTGGTACTGACCCCATCAGCATATCAAGTGGTAAATCCCCAGCGGATGGTATCTTGGCCACTTCTTTTGTCAATCTATCCCCTGATTTCTTCGAAGCCTGAGATTTCCACATATTTATCACCTATTTTCCTAACTCCACAATGACTCCCCCATGTGCCACCAAAGTATCCATAATGGTCTGCTGGTTTTCCAGAATCTTCTTCAATATTTCCTCCATAGACGGAGGTACCTGTGATGCTGCTAGGGCATACGACTATGCTGCAACGGCACTGGATATGTCAGATAGCTTTGAAGTAGCTATCTACATCCAATTATTGAGACTCGCCAATGTCTGGGAGATTCGCAGCGCCGTGAGTGGATATGTGGATGAGGCAGGCGCTGGAACTAATGTAGATGGTCTAGAAGATGGAGGTGGTGGCCTGCCAACTGTCTCGGTGGAAAGACCAGCTACTGTGGAAGGCATATGAGCTGTAGAAGGCTCAACAGCTGAATCTGTAACCACCATCGATGGCTCATCAGACTGGCCACCGGTGGGCAGTTGCTTTACCCTTGAACTTAGGGTTTCTCGGCCCTTGCAAAGAGTTCCATGAGAAGGGCTTTTTGGCCCACACCTTTGTATCAAAGCTCCTCGGCTCCACCTTTGCATCTGTAAGGTATTCTGTGAGGGTATTAGGATATGGATAAGAGCTTTCACCTTTTCGGACAACCACTAACACGTTGGCCGACATGATGGCACCCACATTGATTGGGTACCCGGCCATGATAGATGCCACCAAAACTGCTCAGGGGAGTAGGAGATTGTTCTCATTCCGGCTCGGGTCTAACCGACTGCACACAAAAGTTTGCCAGCGTTTTGCTTCAAAATTGAGGGTGGCCCATGCAATGGAAACCCCCGCTGTGATCCACGATGGTGGTGGTGGTCCTAGAGCTGCCAAGATCTCTGCTAGCCAAGGACGAGCTGCATCACCCATAGAAAGCTTCTCCAAGTACTGAACTAGCTCTACCTCCTCGAACCCCAAGTACGTATTCAGAGAGCTTTGATCGAATCTGATATTCAAATTCCTCACTTTGGTACCCTTTTTGATGTGTGCCACATTGGCATAGAATTCACGTACCAAGTGCTCCCTGGCATCCACAACACTCTTGGTGAACCACATCCACCCTTTGCGCTCCCTCAACTGCTTAAGGACATTTGGATTGTATCTATCCAAGTCCTTCAATAAGAATTGCCGCTCAAGTGTAAGTGATCTCTGGGACCACAACTCTCTGAACCTTGTGAAGGCTATCAAGCTCACAAATCTATCTTCCCATATCTCTTTCTTCTTCGACCTCTCTAGGCCGCCCACTCTAGTGTCACCTCCTCAACCATCATCAGGAACATCATCATCATCATCTACTGCAACTGGTGCAGGGGGAGTGTGTCTAGAGGAGGCCTCTGAACCCTGGCTACCGGCATCTGAACCCTCAGAAGAACTTGTTGTGGTGGAGGGTTCGTTGCGGAGTTGGTATCTCCCGGGGAATTGTGATGGTTGGGACTGAGCCTCAAGTTGTTCCTCTATTGATTGACCTTCGAAGTCTTCCCAAGATGGGACGTATGAGCTTGATTCTGAAGGCTCTGTGGCCCTACCTCTCCCCGTGGTTTGCTTTTTGGTTAATGTTTTCTTCTGCACTCCCAAAGGTTGAGTACCTTTGCCTCGGCCTCGGGAGGGTTCACCTCTCCTTTTAGATGTATCGCCTCTACCTCGTGATCGAACCATTGTCTGCAATATAAGGCACATAAGTCAGTTACATTTCAAAATAGTGTTAACAGACGCAACAAAATAATGCTGAAAAGAGACGGTGCGGACCGCACAAAAGTGAGTGCGGCCGCAGACTGCCATGTGCGGACCGCACATTTCAAAGTGCGGTAGCACATCCTAATGTGGGGACCGCACAATTTTGAGTGTGGCCACACAATCCCAGTTCAGACTACTGGTTCTCTGATCTTTCAAAAGTGCGGTAGCACACATTTTTTCTGCGGACCGCATAATTTTGAGTGCGGTCCGCACTTTTCATGCATTACATTTTGCCCTAACTCATGATCTGCGGACCGCACAATTTTGTATGCGGCCGCACAATTTGAAATCACACAGCACTGACTTTATGTTTTGCATTTTTTACCCAATTTAGTCATGGTATTTGCAAATAAACATGATTAATGATCTACCCAGTCCCCAATGAACACATATGATATTACCCACATGATTTTAAGCACAAATGAATAACATTTGACACTTTACGCCTAAAAATAACTATAATACTGAAGAACAAAAACTAAGAAAATTGAAAAATCTAAAAAATGCATTGAACATACCAGTTATGAAGGATGCAGGTAGGAATCTACACTGACGAAACGTAATGAGGATTGTGAACTAATTTGTCGTGAATTGTGCTTGCTTAGGTCACAAGAACTCAGAGTGTGTAAAGTTGTGAATAGTGCACTGAGGTTCTATTTATAGGCTGACCAAGTCGGTACAAAGTTAAAGTTGAGTGCGGCCGCACAATTTTTAGTTCGGTACCGCGCTCTTACATGGACCTTGATGAGCTCTGCGGTCTGCACAAAACGTGAGTGCGGCCGCG
>NW_017688930.1:0-726 GCF_001879085.1 Nicotiana attenuata
CCCTTTAGCCCGAAAACTGATACAACGCATGATCCTACAATTCGATCGTCATAGTAGACTCCCCCACTTAGCCCGAAGCCATAGAACACATCGTCGATAATCCAAAGTACCATATCTTCATAGAATGCCTCAATCCCGCTTGGCTATTTACCTGAATACTTTAAAAACTCATGCAATACTAGTCATAGAACACTCCGAAGAGTCTGCCAAGTGCTTACCTATCCTTGCAATAGTCAAACAACTTCCCTAAATGCTCTGAAATGACAATATATGCATTCCACCAAATGGAAACCTCATACAAAACACACGATCCAAACTCATCATACAGGAGATAACCCACCGGCTGTACTCAAATCAACAACTTACCATGAACACACCATAATCAGAACAACTAGGCCACTAGCCCACCTTTCCAAGTCCGTGCTTACCAATGAGATATAAGAGGTATCCTGTTTTATGTGGTTGCCCGAGGGGCTGGTACTGTTCTGAGATATTGCCCGAGGGGCGGATTTGTTGACATTGTGCCCGAGGGGCGAACCTTATGTGCTTATCTTTCTTATTTGCCTGTCATTTACTTGCTTAATTGTGTATTTGTGCCCGAGGGCCAGATTTCTGTGCTTATCTACACTAGTTGTTCTGCATTCATTTGCGCAACTGTTGAAAAAGTTATTTTCAAAAGGGTTTAAACTGAGCTAAGATGTTTTAAAGGATTTTACAGCTTCATTG
>NW_017688930.1:5168-5901 GCF_001879085.1 Nicotiana attenuata
CAGTGTTTGAAAAACTCCAGTAAGGAGCGGACAGTTGATTAAACCAATTCAGAAGGACTAATCATGGATTAACCTGACTTGTTTAACTAAATTGATTTTAGGTCTATAGGCAGGATTTCTGATTTTAATTCCTATAGGCATGGTATCTAATTCATAAGAGCTGATGTAATCGAATCACCCAGACTGCCAACCGGGAAGTAACTTAATCTAATATGCATTGCTCTGAAGGAACCTTCTGGGAATCTGAAGCCATTTCTTGCATCCCTCCAATATTTCCATGTAGAATATTCTTGACATAGTAATACCACAGATCCGATTACCATTTGATACCAATCTCAAGCCTTACCCATACAAAAATTCAGATGTCCTTAAATGCTACATATTATCTAGAACTCGTCCGAACCTTCTCGATAACCACTCACCTTACTCTGATCTTCAATACACAATTAATACGCACTGAGCAACCCGCACTTTACCATGACATGACTATTCAAAGAAACAACCAAGAAACCCTTTAGCCCGAAAACTGATACAACGCATGATCCTACAATTCGATCGTCATAGTAGACTCCCCCACTTAGCCCGAAGCCATAGAACACATCGTCGATAATCCAAAGTACCATATCTTCATAGAATGCCTCAATCCCGCTTGGCTATTTACCTGAATACTTTAAAAACTCATGCAATACTAGTCATAGAACACTCCGAAGAGTCTGCCAAGTGCTTACCTATC
>NW_017688931.1:0-660 GCF_001879085.1 Nicotiana attenuata
TTGAATGGGTTACTTGGGAAATTCAACAATTAGCCTCTTTTTATCAATAGTTGACTCCAAAACCGCTCCTTAGCCTTCCTTACACCTATATCACCTGCAAATCATGAAAAGCACTAATAAGAGCATTTTGTTGTCATTTTCCACATTAAATGTTCACAAGAAGGTGATTATTTGGTGCGTGATTATAGTCAAATTCACCTATGCTAACAAAACTACAACACAATTATCTTTTAAACCAACAAGTTACCATACAACAACAACCATCCTGTACAACACCCCAAACCTAAGTCGGGCTTAGAACACCCCGAAAAATATACAACATAGTGCCATCATTCTTGGGCAACACATGACCCAATACCAATATTCACCATAAAACTAGTTTAGGTCTCCAAACCACCAAAACAATTTCACAATTATATTATAATGGAGACCCAACTAATGTGACACCAACAACCCCCCCAAACATCAACTACAACAACTATAACCATAATAATCATGAAATTACTATACTAATCCTAACTAGGGTTTAACTATAATTACAAAATTAACAAATTACACTACTTTAGAAAATAAAGAAATGGAGAGAGAGGAGAAGAACTTATTGAGTTGAAGAGAGGAGAAAAATGGAGGTGTGGGAGTGTGGGTTGGGATGAAGGTGTG
>NW_017688931.1:5108-5901 GCF_001879085.1 Nicotiana attenuata
TGGCTTACGGTCCAACCGTTTGCGGGAATGGTGCAGGTAGGTCCTTTCTCCCAAGCGACGGGTAGGTTTCTCCTTTTCAGCTACTGTCTCAACTTATTGGTTCTGCTGCTGTCTCAATTACTGGCTCAATTACTGTCTCAGTCTCTTGCTGCATATTCTTTTCTTCAGGAGCAGGCTGAACCGTTACCTCTGTCAATCTCGTAGAGTCATCCAGTTCAATGGGTACTGGAATTAGTGTCTCAGCCTGTATATTATCTCGAGCTCTCTCTTGCTCAACATCTAGATCCCTGCCATTTCGTAGACTCACCGCCAACAGCTGCTTTGGGCCTTGATCTTTTGGATTGATTTGGGTATCTGCAGGTAGTGTCCCTTGAGGACGATTGTTAAGTGACATTGAAATCTGGCCCACTTGTACCTCAATATTCTTGATAGCTGCATCATGTGCATCCACCCTTTCATTTATTTTAGCATTGGACCCAATAACCTGCTGCATCATTGCTTCTAGCCTTGCAAACCCATCTTCCTGTCTTCCACCCTGCTGCTGCTGAGGTGGGTGGTACCCTTGCTGCTGATTGTTGTACCCTTGAGGTCTAGGATACGGTGCCATGTTGTTAGGGGGTCTCATGCCTCCCATATTTTCGGCGTTATACTGTGGCTGCGGTGGCCTGTACTGCTGCTGAGTCTGCTGACCCCAGTTCTGATTACTTTGCCTCTGACCCCCATAGTTAGCCACATAGTTCATATCTTCAGGGTGCTGGTGATGATTATCATGCTCTGCATTCCATGGATTACC
>NW_017688932.1:0-616 GCF_001879085.1 Nicotiana attenuata
CGATGCTTGCTTTTTACTGTTCCAGGATATTAAAACCTTTCCTAGTAATTGACAAGTGCCACTCGTGATTTTCTTGTCTTCTTTATCACCTGCTAAATCTGCATCTGAGAAACCTTCTAATTTAAACGAGTTAGAGCGAGGATACCATAATCCATAAGATAATGTGCCAATAAGATATTGAATAATTCTTTTTACAGTAGTTAGATGTGACTCCTTGGGAGCCGACTGAAACCTGGCACATTTACAAACGCTGAACATAATATCTGGTCGACTTGTGGTCAGATACAGTAGTGATCCAATCATTCCTCTGTATTTTGTTTCATCAACTGGAGTACCCTGTTCGTCCTTATCCAAATTTGTAGCCAGACTCATAGGAGTGCCAATTGATTTTGCATTGCTCATGCCAAATTTTTGGATCAGCTCCTTTGTATATTTAGTTTGACAGATGAAGGTTCCTTCTTCAGATTGATGAATTTGAAGCCCAAGGAAAAATGTGAGTTCACCCATCATGCTCATACCGAATTCACTTTGCATGAGGTTTGCAAATTCCTTGCACATAAGAGAGTTAGCACTACCAAAGATAATGTCATCAATATAAAATTTGAATGTATAAGAT
>NW_017688932.1:5158-5901 GCF_001879085.1 Nicotiana attenuata
GTGAAGTTCCTTCCTGAAAGAGAGCTCCTATGATAACCTGATTTGCCATGATCTTTTTCTCACAAGCTGTTAAGCAGAAAACAGAGTGTGAGCCTTGCTCTGATACCAATTGAAAGTACAAGAGGGGGGTGAATTGTAGATAATTAAAGTTAATTGTTAATAAGTTGACTTAAAACTTAAGTAGTCGACTAAATATGGCAATCTTGCAGATATAGTAATTCGAGGTAATAAGCAGAAAGTAAATGCAGAAATTAAAGACACCAGGAATTTTTATACTGGTTCGGATTCAATGTGAATCCTAATCCAGTCCCCTTGGGTTGCAAGGGATTTCTCTTCAAGTGAATAAGTTTTCTTTCGAGTACAGATTTGATGTATGTCGCTCAGTTTCTCTAGCACTCGTTTGATACAATGCCTCACCAGTTGTATGCCCTCTTTCTATCCCTGACTTGTTACACATCAGATCTATATAGGCTACTATGCTTGTTTGCAGTAGAATGAAGAGAGTTATTTTGGTTTGATCAAAGTATGCTAAGAATGGAGTTACACTGCGAATTTATACAAGGATAAATGGTGAAGGCTTGTCAACCCAAGGGTTTTGATCCTTGGAAAGAGTTGATTCTTTCCAAGAATAAAGAACTATCCGTTGCTTCTCTTCAGATCTTTTCCTTCGGCAGATAACGGGTTTGACAGGATTCTTCCTTGATTGTTGGACCTTCCAATCTTGACCGCTGTCCGGATCTTCT
>NW_017688933.1:0-797 GCF_001879085.1 Nicotiana attenuata
TTGTACAGAAGGTTACCTTAAGACTATTAAGGTTCATTGATGATGTGAAAAGATGCCAACGATGAAGAGGTGAAACATCTATAGGTAGATCGTTGTAGTACTAAATCTTAGTACTCCCCTAAAGGGGGGGAATATGGTGTGATATGGTATTAAGTCGGAATTAAGCGGTTAAGGTAACTATGGAATGGTAAAGGAAGAATGTGGTAAAAAGGAGAAAGGGATGATGTTGCATTTGTTCAGTTCCTACAGATATGTTGCGACTCCAGAAAATTACACAAGCACACCGTCGGAGAGAGGCAGTATGGGTTCCCACACCAGACGTTATTGATAGATAAGTGTGAATGAACACTTGATACATAAGAAGCCAGTACGAGTGGTAAGTTAAGATAAAGAAAATAACCCAAGAGAGATTATGCAGAATATATGTATATATGAGAATGGACCAACGAGTAATTAGTAGTTGATTCAGGAAGAGCCTAGTTATGGATAAACAAGAGGTTATAAGCAAATCAACATATCATGCAAGATAAATGTAGTGAACCGCAGCATCGTGAATTCGGTCTCGCAGATATAAGATTACAATCATTTGAAAAAAAAATTCAGATAGGAGTTGAGGCAGTTAAAGGTACCGTTTTTAAGATTTATGAAAATAAGAGAGAGTGCCACTAAGGAGACAATAAAAATTTGAGCTTAGAAGTAACCCTACGAGCACAAAGGCACAAAGTTATGTAACTAAGGATTATTATAGGCGAGTAGAACACAAAAAATTTCCTTCGGATGTACGATATAACAAGCTC
>NW_017688933.1:5278-5901 GCF_001879085.1 Nicotiana attenuata
CAAGAGGTGACAGACCTTGAGACAATAAAAGAGTATAGGCAAAAGGCTATATCCTCATACGAGAATTGAGTTGGTGACTCGAACATGATTACCAGAAGAAAAAAAAAATTAGACCCCCGTAGTAATAGAAATTAGTATGGTCTAGTAAACAAGATAGAATTGAACATGAATTAGGGACCGGAGGATTTGATAATAGTCGACATCGTGAGAATTTCAGCGATCGTGTTCCAACAATAATAGAATAGACAAAAGGCGAATAACCTTTAAAGGCCATTTAGGAAGTCGCTACCTAAAGCAAGCACTTTGAACAGAGTTAATATTAAGGGACTAACTGTGCCAGTTACACTAGGTGTCACCTTAGTGCGTAAGAAATTAAGTTATCCCTTGTACAGAAGGTTACCTTAAGACTATTAAGGTTCATTGATGATGTGAAAAGATGCCAACGATGAAGAGGTGAAACATCTATAGGTAGATCGTTGTAGTACTAAAATCTTAGTACTCCCCTAAAGGGGGGAAGTATGGTGTGATATGGTATTAAGTACGGAATTAAAGCGGTTAAGGTAACTATGGAATAGGTAAAGGAAGAATAGTGGTAAAAAGGAAGAAAGGGAAGTAGATGTTGC
>NW_017688934.1:0-1630 GCF_001879085.1 Nicotiana attenuata
GTGTCTGTTAGATGGAAATTGATCTTCTTTCCTTTCTTTTATTTTCCTTATATTTTTCCTATATGACGTTGCAACTCTGGAGATTTAAAGGGTTGCCCCTTTTTCCCCTATTTTCATTGGGGTTAATATGAACTGTTATAGATTCCAAGTAATAAACTACCTATAAGTTCCTTGTTATTATTTAGAATCTCTTATGGAATCCTCTGAGTAAAATATCGTTTTTACTGCAGCACCAGCAAAACCTGAGAAATCTTCCTGTTAAAGGAGTTATTTTGAAATAACTGAGATGAAAAAGAAAATGCAGCTTCCTTTGACTAGGCTTTTTTTTATTACTTGACGAGAAAAAAGGGCACAAATGGAAGAAAAAAAATCTGTACAGGCCATACCAATTTTTCGGATTAAGTCTTAGTCATTTAGTACGTTTACCTTAGGTCCAATGATTTCTAGAGTCCTTTAGTCCTTTGTTCTTATTTTTATTTTACTTTATACAATAGTGTACGGAGATGAGCTTAAATGGAGCGACACGGACAGTGATCATTCATATAGCCGAACGGGAACTTGCTTGGGATTGAGGAGCAGTTGTTAGATGAGAGAGAGACTAAGAATTTGAAGAGGATCTATTATGTATCAGAAAGAGCTCAATATAGCATTTGTAACATAGGAACAACTCTATTGCTATTTAATACAAACTTCAACAACAGTTGTGAGCTACTTGATAGAAAATATTCTATGATGCTTAAACGTCCTAACAGCTTTATCAAAAGCAAAGAAAAATGAAGAGGAACTAGTACATTCACTATGCATTAACTGAATTCACGGCAACAGTCACCATTAACAGAAAGATAGCAAGACGAAAATGAGGTTACCTTGCCCAAAATAGAACCGACTGAGGATGCCATTGCCTGCATCACACCATGCGCTGAACTAACAGCATCCTTCAAGTTTTGGATGTCAACCTGTTGTTATTAACACACAGATTACATTAATGTATTAAACTACATGTGATCTCTTTATGAAAAACAGAAACGAAACCTAAAACCAAAATATAAAGTGTCGCCCAGTTACATACATGAGCTCCTCCAATGACCGGTAGACGGAGAGTGCTAGCTTTCAAGGCTTCAATTGCTCCAAGCAGTGAGATGGAGTGTTCTTTATCAAATGAAGCCCAATCTTCTAAGGACATCATCTAGAGAAGAAAAGAATTAACTTAGCTCAGCAATATCATATTATGCCTCCAGTTATTCTCTCTAATAACTACTACAAGACCACATCAACTGATCAACTGGAAGACACTTTCTCTCAAAGTCTCAAACAACAACAACAACAACAACAACTACCCAGTATAGTCCCACAAGGTGGGGTCTGGGGAGGGTAATACGTACACAGGCCTTACCCCTACCCGAAAGGGCAGAGAGGCTGTTTCCAATCGACCCTCGGCTCAGGAAAAGGAAAAGGAAAACAAAAACAAAAAACAAAAAGCAAAAGAGCATTAGTAACTCCAGCAGAGATCACATAAATAATTATCTAAACATAAACCATAAATAAAATGGCATGCAAATATATCGACCAGTAACTACCATAAGGGGGCACAATACAATACACAGATCATCTATGGAGAGCCCTACCAAAC
>NW_017688934.1:5096-5901 GCF_001879085.1 Nicotiana attenuata
CAAACATACAGTGAAAAGTATAGCTTTACCTCTGCATTGTGTTTTTGCACCAGCAAAGTTGCTTCAGTCGTAGCATTTACAAAACGCCACTGTAAGTGTCGATTGTACAGAAGCCGCAACAAGTGTGCATCAACAATTCGATTTTCGCCCACCTTCCCCCTCCGAACATCAACAGCAAAACTAAGAACTGAAGGGGTCTCAACGAAGTTACTATTAATAGTACTAACCACATTTCTGACACGTGATGGACTAGGCATTCCCCTGGAAGGAGATGATCCAATAAGCTTACTAGGAGATGCAGACCGAATGTTTCCACGAATAGGCGATGACATTGTTCGCGGGGACGATATTGGGACATCACTAGAGTACTTTCTCAACTTCTGTGGCACAACCAATTTGGAACCCGGACTTGTAGATAAAGGCGACCCAGGATCCTGCAACCTCCTCAACCTACTATTCGTTTCTTGCCAAAACCTAGCAGAAACAACAATGCCACGAGGCACACCGCGTATACGTGAACTCCCACCACACTCCTGCACTCCTGAAGTACTACCAGAAGAAACACTATCCGTGTCAGACGCAGTAAGATCAGACGGTAGAGACAACTCATTATTTACGTCCTGCGGTTGTTCAACAGCCTTCAAAGCCGGCTCAGCATTTCCTAAATCAAGACTCAACCTGCCATCGAAAGAAGCCCTCCTTTCATCAATCATAGATTGCTGCAGTGTCCTAATTACATTCCCAGATCCAATAACCTTGTTTCTATCCCCATTACTACTACAATCTAAGCTCCTCGCCAACAGAT
>NW_017688935.1:0-526 GCF_001879085.1 Nicotiana attenuata
CGAACTCTCAGAAAGTCGTGTGATGATCCAAGGATTCAACCAAAGGGGGACAAAGAGCCATAGGCGCGATCAGGCTGGAAATCATCATTGAAGATATGCAATCAAGTGCATGGCTGCATGTGATCGATGCAAAGATTTCATAAAGTAACTTGCTTGGAAGGCCTTGGATACATGAGAATAAAGTGGTTCCATCTACCTACCATCAATGTTTAAGATACTACAAAGGTGAAGTCAAGAAGAAGATAATTGCTAACGACGAGCCATTCACCGAGGCTGAGTCACACGTAGCCGATGCAAAGTTCTACTTGAAGAACCGCATTGTGAAGGAGCTAAAAGCTGATGATGTTATGAATGACAAGGATAATGAGTACACGTCTAAGAGAGCTGAGGTGGTTGCCGACAAAACCAAAGTTGTTGCTGAGAAGGTACACCCCAACCCAAATAAGTCTCATAAAGGGAACATTGTGTCTCACGGCAAGAAAGTAACCCCCCCCCCCGTCACGTACGTCCCGTAAAACGAAAGAAG
>NW_017688935.1:4028-5901 GCF_001879085.1 Nicotiana attenuata
AAGAGGTTGGAAGCTCAACAGAGTCTTGAATGTTATCAAGCTCGATTGTCTCGCGCCTTCAATAAAAGAGTTCGCCCAAGATCCTTTCAAGTAGGAGATCAAGTCCTTGCCGTATGAAGACCCATAATTACTTCCCATAAACCTGTAGGGAAGTTCACTTCAAAATGGGATGGGTCATATGTCGTACAAGAAGCTTACTCAAGTGGGGCTTACAAGCTGGTTGATGTAGATGGCATGAGAATCGGCCCTATTAATGGCAATTTTTTGAAGAAGTATTATCCTTGAAGTTGCAACGCTCCTTGACGCATGAGCCTAAACTGCATGTTCCTACACTCCTGGCCCGCATGAGTCTACACTATGTACGGCCCACCAAAAAAAGAGCGTCCGCTAGGTTGAAAACCTCGAAAGAGGCGGCCTAGGCAAAAGTTAGGACATAAAGAAATATAAAAAAATAATCACCCATTCTGAACTACGATATGACTTGATCCTCTTCACCGAGGTACGTAGGCAGCTTAGAGTTTCATTATGAGTTCAGTCTCATAAGCTCAAAAGATAGATAATCCCCCAATCATTGTCCGAATGAAGTACGATGGAATGTAATCCATTCAATCGGCACTGGAAAATCGAGCTGAGATACCATTCTTCTGTTAAACTTTGGATCCCATTTGATTTAAAGGGGGTAAGACACTATGGTAAATTGGTGTCCTTAATAAAATGATTAATATCTTTAGGAGGCTTCCAAGCATTTGCATTGAAGTCCGGGGATTCGCTATGCCTTCATGTTCGCCAAACCTTCAAGTTTTTTTTTGTGTGCCTTCACGACGTTTCAAATTCAGTGAGACTTGAACCCAAGATATTTGGTGAGAATGATGCTCTTAAATTTCAATTTCTGACAATTAAAAAGATCTTACAATCTCGAGTCTTCCACACCAAGATACAAAAATTTTGGTGAAGTCGCGCTAATTTGGAACTGTCGGCATATCAGAAACTAAAGTCGACTTCGAACTATCATCTGAAACTATCCTTAAGGCATTAAATTTTAAATTTTGGATATGTTTTATACTTTGAAGTTTAGTTTCCAATAAATCAAGTGGTTCTTGATTTCGATGTCCCTACTTCAAGATACAAAACTTTTGGCGAAGTCGCGTAAATTTGAAATCGTCAGTGTGTCAGAATTTAGTATTGACTTTGAAATATTATCTTAAACTATCCTTAAAGCATTAAACTTTATATTTTGGGTATGTTATAGATTTGGAAGTTAAGTTCCAATATATCAAACGGTTTGTGATTTCGACATTCCTACATCAAGATATAAAAGTTTTGGTGAAGTCGTGCAAATCTGAAATCATCGCGGCGTCAGAAGTTAATATTGATTTCAAGCTATTATCTGAAACTATCCTTAAGGAATTAAATTTTACATTTTGGATATGTTTTAGATTTTGAAGTTTAGTTTCCAATAAATCAAGTGGTTTGTGATTTCGACGTCCCTACTTTAAGATGCAAAACTTTTGGCGAAGTCGCGCAAATATGAAATCGTCAGTGTGTCAGACTTTAGTATTGACTTCGGCGTTCGGGTTTCGGGTATTCAGTTTCACCTTTCTTAACACCAAATCCCCGATATTGAAGAGTCGAAGATTGGCTCTCCGATTATAATACTTTTTGATCCGCTGCTTCTGGGTGGCCAACCGTACGAGGGTGGCCTCGCGCCTTTCATCCAATAGTTCTAGGATCGTGCTCATGGCCTCACCGTTTGACTCTTTGGTAGCATATCAGAACCTGAAACTCGGTTCTCCTGCATCGACCGGTATTAGTGCATCGGCACCGTAGACCAACCAAAACGGGGTGGCCTACGGTACTAGATTTTAAGGTCGTA
>NW_017688936.1:0-597 GCF_001879085.1 Nicotiana attenuata
GCATGGCTTTGCGGGTAAGTGCTTTCTCTCTTCTTTTTATTTTTTGGATTTGTTTTATATGCATAATATGCTTAAGCTGGCATTCTTTCCTCTGCATGTTAGACTCTCATCATGGAGATCGAGCGCGATCGGAGGGATAAGCGGAGGACGGCCGTTTTTGGGAAACTAGCCTCTAAATACAAGGAGTACCGCACTAAGCATCATGCATTGGCCGATGTCTTCACTCAGGACAGCAATTTTCAGCGAATAGTACCGATGCATCTCTGTGACAGACCAAGATGGTACCTGTGATGACAGAATCGGAGGCGGCGGCCTTAGTACGGCCTGGAAGAGCATAATATCTGGCCTATCCTCCCCCCCCGAGGGAGACCTCTACCTCCCCGACCTCCACCCCCGGCTGGCTGGCTGGTGGAGTGGCAGCTGGTGCTGGAACCACAGCCTGAGAGCTCTGTGAGGCCTGCTGGGGGTGAGGGGTCTGCAAAGGTGCACCCTCTGAGTCTGGGAAATCTCTCACCTCGTGGCGTGTGTCACCACACTCAAAACAGCCCTGGGAGGATGTGGCGGCTGTGACTGGCTCAGGCCAGGTCTGCTGGACTG
>NW_017688936.1:5130-5901 GCF_001879085.1 Nicotiana attenuata
TCATGTTTGGTTACTATTCGTGGTTTTGAGACCACAGCAGACTTGTTATTACTCGGTATGGTGGATTTTGACATTATTCTAGGCATGGACTGGTTGTCGCCCCATTTTGCTATTCTTGATTGTCACGCCAAGACCGTGACACTGGCTATGCCAGGTATTCCGCGTGTTGAGTGGAGTGGTACTTTAGATCACACTCCCAGTAGAGTTATCTCTTTTCTTAAAGCTCAGCGCATGGTTGAGAAGGGGTGTGCCGCGTATTTGGCTTATGTGAGAGATGTTAGTGTTGATACCCCTTCTGTTGATTCTGTTCCAATGGTACGGGATTATCCCGATGTATTTCCAGCTGATCTTCCGGGCATGCCGCCTGATAGAGATATTGATTTCGGCATTGATCTGTTGCCGGGCACCCAGCCCATTTCCATTCCTCCGTATCGTATGGCTCCTGCTGAGTTGAAGGAGTTGAAGGATCAGTTGCAAGAATTGCTTGGTAAGGGTTTTATTCGACCCAGTGTTTCACCGTGGGGTGCTCCTTTTTGTTTGTGAAGAAAAAAGATGGTCCTATGCGCATGTGTATTGACTACTGCCAGTTGAACAAGGTTACAGTGAAGAACCGTTATCCTTTGCCTCGCATTGATGATCTGTTTGACCAGCTTCAGAGAGGCCTATGGCGATGGATGTTCAGGCCTTAGCCAGCCAGTTCGTGAGATTGGGTCTTTCGGAGCCCAGTCGGGTTCTAGCCTGTGTGGTTTCCCGGTCTTCCCTATTTGACCG
>NW_017688937.1:0-5901 GCF_001879085.1 Nicotiana attenuata
AATACCCAGGTTATTAAGATCAGCTGTGAGATGATGTGTGGTGCCACTATCCATTAACCAATCTTGAGCAGAAGAGGTTCTTGCTAAATTAGAGACATGTGGTCCAGAAGCTTTGTTGCCAGTGTTAATCCTAGGAGATGGACGCACGCGTGCAAGATGACCTTTACCTTCACAATTGTGGCAAATAATTCCAGACATGGTTGAAGCTTGAGATGGAGTATTGGTCTGAGCAAAGTTCTGAAACCCACGATTTTGAGATGATTGGGTGAACCCTTGATTGGAGGAGCGTCCACGGCCTCGACTCCCTCGACCTCTACCACGTCCACGAGTGGTAGAAAAGGAACTCTGAGTAAACTGTGTTGTAGGTGCAATGACAGTATGGGCTTCGTCCGTTTTTAACTGCCGTTCTTCATTCAACAACAATCCATATAATGCATCAAAACAAATATCCTCTTGACGTGATTCAAGAGACCTTGTAAAAGGACGATAGGCAGCTCCTAGTCCAGCAAGAACAAATTCCACCAAATCATCATTGGGAATCGGATGCTGCAATGCAGCCAACTTATCTGCTATTCCCTTTGCCTTTTGCACATACGATTCAATATTAGCATTATCCCGATGCAAAGTGTGCAACTGCATCTTGAGGTCACGAATTAGTGGCTTTGATCCTGATGCATATGCAGCAACAATTTTGTCCCAAGCTGCACGAGCAGTCGCTGCTCCAACCAATTGAGGCAGGATGTTTTCTGAAACAGAAGCAANAAACAAAAACTTCAGCTCTAGAGCTGAAGTTCGCCAGTTACAAAAACAAAAACTTCAGCTCTAGAGCTGAAGTTCGCCAGTTACAAACAAAAACTTCAGCTCTAAAGCTGAAGTTCGCCAGTTACAAAACAAAAACTTCAGCTCTAGAGCTGAAGTTCGCCAGTTACAAGAACAAAAACTTCAGCTCTAGAGCTGAAGTTCGCCAGTTACAAAACAAAAACTTCAGCTCTAGAGCTGAACTTCAGGCCGGCTACTAGAATGCTGAAGTTTTGCGTGATTGCCTTTGCTACTTCAGCCCCGTATGCTTAAGTTATGCGAAAAAACGGGTATGCTTGCAATTTTTTTGCAAAGCGGGTACAAGTTAAAACGTGACACAGAAAGCGAGTATAGATGCAAATGCCTCGCTGAGATAGGCTAAGTAACTGGACCATTTTAAGAAATAAAATGTAGGGCTTATTTTTGAATAGTTCATCAACCCATTGACCCCTGGCCCGCATAACTGGACCATACCGGGTCAGGGTCCATTAAGGATTTCTTATCTTTTATTTTGTTGTATTTAGTTTAAAGTCTATCATAGGTAAATTATAGATGAGCAAATAAGCATTTAGCAAAGAACCCAATACAAGAATTGCATGAAAGAAAATTTTTCATACTTTATTATGTTTTACATTTCAAATTCAAAAAAATAAAATTTACAAATTGAGTAATTGAAGAAAAATACATATGACTATTTCTCATGAAACAAAAGCATCAAAAAATTTAATAAACTTTAAATTTAAATTTTTTCAAAAAATTTAGCAGAAGTATGTACATTTCTTCAACATCAAAAGGAAGGTGCGAAGGTCAAGTATGATGGTTGGGGCCCTGGGGGAGGGACTTTTGGTTGGTTTTCTGTTCTAATTATCAAAATGTCCCGGGACAAAAAAGCTCTAAAAATGGTTGGATTTGATTTCTAGTCGTGGAGGGTATAGTTAGTGGCAGAGCTACAATATTAGCTATGAGTTCAGACGAACTCACTAGTGTTTATGGCTATTTGCTTCCGCTATTTATACTTGTATTCCGCGAAGGTCAGACAGAAACTAAGTGAAAAATAGGCAGGTTTATAATCTCTTGCAAAGCCAAACAAGGGGAATAATGTTAAAAAGAAAAGAAGGGGAATTTTAAACAAACTTATCATTACAAATTTCAAAAAACAACATAAAATTGAAGTGTAAGAATATCATACAATCTTACTTCTAACAAACCAATAGGAGAAAATAAAACCAAAAAGCAATTTATGCCTCTGAATTTAATGCTCTTTGGCTATATTCTGAGGTAAAAATTTGTTTTGATTAAATAAAAGAAGATCCAAAATCTTGAAACAATAGAGAAAAGAGAATGAAAGCTTTGATACAACATTTAAACTACTGCACTTTTGCACACTGGACATGTACTCTTCTGCATAAGCCATTTCTTTATGCACTCAATATGATGGTAGTGTCCACATTCAAGTCTTCCTATTGATAGAACAGAACGCTCTTCTCAGCACACACATCTTGTGTGCAAATACATAAATATATTTACAGGAGTTTCTTGGAGAATAAGACTCCAAAGTAGTCACTGGTTAGGACTCCTAATGAGATAACAATTATACCAACTCCATCCAAATACACCTCAACAATTCCTACGTGACATTATCCTTACATACCCCCTCAAGTTGAGCTGGGTGTGGAACAACTGTCAACTTGCTCTTCAAGTCCAGGAATCGGACCTTGGACAAAGGCTTGGTGAGCGCATCGGCCACTTGATCTTGAGAACTCACATACCTGACCGATAAGGACTTTGCACGAACCTTGTCACGAACAAAATAAAAATTGATTTCCATATGTTTCGTCCGAGAATGAAAAATGGGATTAGCAGTTAAGTAGGTTGCACTAAGATTATCACACCAGAGAATGGGAATAGAGGAAGTGAAGCAGCCAATCTCTCGAAGGAGAAGCTCGATCCATGTTATCTCAGATGTAGCAGCAGCTAATGCACGATATTCAGCCTCTGTGCTCGACCGCGATACAGATTTTTGCTTTCGAGAAGCCCATGAAATCAAATGGGAGCCAAGAAAAATGGTAAATCCAGTGGTGGACTTGCGATCATCAGTATCACCTCCCCAATCCGAATTACTATAACCATGAAGCAAGGTAGAGGATCCATGAGAAAGAAATAAACCATGAGGGGCAGTAGACTTGACATAGCGGAGAATACGTTTGACGGCAATCCAATGAGAATCCATAGGACAATGCATAAACTGTGATATTTTATTTACCGCATAAGCTATATCGGGTCTAGTAAACGTCAAGTATTGTAAAGCTCCAACAGTACTCCTATAAAGAGTTTGATCAGGAAATGGAGAACCACCAGCAGTGGAAAGCTTCGATGATGATGAAGCTGGTGTGGAGACAGGACCGCACGACCCCATTCGCACACGATTAAGGAGGTCTGTGACATACTTACCTTGTGACAAATGCAATCCTTCACGTGTCCAGTTAGCTTGAATACCCAAGAAATAAGACAATTTTCCCAAATCTCTAACAGCAAATTGAGTTTGCAATTTGGAAATGAGAGCTGCAATATGAGCAGAGTTAGAACCCAAAACCAGAATGTCATCGACATATACTAAACAGAATAATTTCTCGTCGGCATTCGGCATATAGAAGAGAGAACTATCAGTTTTGGATCCCACCAAGCCTAGAGAAAGAAGCACATCAGCTAAACGTTTATTCCACATGTGTGGAGCTTGTTTGAGTCCGTAGAGAGATCGTTTAAGCAAACAAACATGATCTGGAGGAGTAGGATCAACAAACCCGGGAGGTTGAGACATATGTACAGTCTCATCTAAGTACCCATGAAGAAATGCATTGGAAATATCTAGCTGAGTGATGTACCATTTGTGAGACACTGCTAAGGATAGCAACAACCTTATTATAGCCGGCTTAACCACTGGACTAAATGTATCAACAAAATCGATGCCCGGTCGTTGATGATATCCTTTAGCCACAAACCTCGCTTTATAGCGATCTAATGAACCATCCTGTTTTAGCTTCGTCTTGAACGCCCACTTACAAACAATTACATTTTGAGATGGCGATGGTGGAACTAGTTCCCAAGTACCATTTCGAATAAGCGCATTATACTCCTGACATAGCGCGACGCCAGTGAACATACTTAATAGCTTGCGAGTAGCAAGAAGGTTCCATTATTGCCGACGTTGGAGTCGCAGCTGACATTGAAAATGGCTTCTTTGGCTTCAATGAGCATGTTTGTGCTCGTGTGACCATCTTTTGCAAAGGAGGAGCTGTTGGTTGTAGCGCACCAGTAATTGAAGTGTCTCCAAGAGCAATAGAGCTCACCGTATCAGTATATGGAGGATTTTCTTCAGTTCGAGTTGGTGACATCAAGTCTACACCATGAGAAACTTCATCATGTGAAAGCTGATCAGTAGCAGTTACGTGTCCAGGAATAGGATCGACGTGTGACGAGGATGTGTGCAGCGGCACGGAAGGTTGCGGCAGAGTTGGTTGAATGCTAGAAGGCCAACCAAAGGCTGCAAGGGCAACTGAACATTGAGAGGTTCTGATTTTGTATTGGTTGTGGATGGAGGCACCACAACACCCTGTGAAACGAAAGGAAACACATTTTCATCAAAGATTACATGACGAGAAACACAGAATTTTGAGGAAACTGGGTCAAAGCATTTGTACCCTTTGTGCAACTTACTATAACCCAGAAACACACACGGTTTGGATCGAGAAGACAATTTATCCTTGGTATAGGGACGAAGCCACGGAAAACAAAGGCACCCAAAAATACGCAAAAATGAGTAATCTGTATTGGTGTTAAACAATACATAAAAGAGGGTTTTATTTTTTAAACGTGGCGTTGGTAGACGATTTATAGTATACACAGCGGTATCAAAGGCGTTTGTCCAAAATTTGTGTGGAACATTAGCATGATGTAGCAGTGCTCGACCAGTTTCAACCATATGCCGATGTTTTCTTTCGGTACAACCATTTTGTTCTGGGGTATATGGACATGAGGAACGCTGCACAATTCCATTATCTCTCAAGTAATTTGTTAAGGCTTGATACTCTCCTCCCCAATCTGCCTGAAAACTTTTAATGGGACAACCAAAGTATTTTTCAACAATTTTACGAAATTGCATAAAAATTGAAAGGACTTCTGATTTTAATCGAAGAAAATAAATCCATGTATATTTGCTGAAGTGAACAAAGAAAATCACATAATACCTATAACCTTCATTAGAAACAACTGGAGCAGGACCCCAAACATCTGAACAAACTAAGTCTAAAGGTCCGGAGGCTTCAAAACTAGACTCACGAAAAGGAATTTTATGACTCTTACTAACAGCACATGTAGAACATAAACTAGAAGATGTAAATGAAGGGACAATGACGCTAGACGATAATGCTTAACGAACTGTAGGATAGGATGGATGAGCCAAACGAGCATGCCAAACCCCAAAGGACGCAGCATAAGAAGCAGGTGCGGATGACTTTAACACAGGAAGAGAATATAATCCAGCTTTATCCTGGCCTGTATGCACTATTTCCCTCGTCGCCAAGTCCTTAATCAAAAAATGGTTAGGAAAAAATTCAATTGAAACTTGGTTAGACTTAGTAAACGAACTAATAGATGATAAATTTTGAGTAGCATTTGGAACATATAGAATATCGTCAAGAGTGAACTTTTGATCAGAAATAATAACTGAACTTTTACCAACATGGGAAATAGGAAGTTTTGAACCATTACCTAACATAACTTCTTCAGGCCCTTGATATTCAAAATGAATACCCAGGTTATTAAGATCAGCTGTGAGATGATGTGTGGTGCCACTATCCATTAACCAATCTTGAGCAGAAGAGGTTCTTGCTAAATTAGAGACAGGTGGTCCAGAAGCTTTGTTGCCAGTGTTAATCCTAGGATATGGACACACGCGTGCAAGATGACCTTTACCTTCACAATTGTGGCAAATAATTCCAGACATGGTTGAAGCTTGAGATGGAGTATTGGTCTGAGCAAAGTTCTGAAACCCACGATTTTGAGATGATTGGGTGAACCCTTGATTGGAGGAGCGTCCACGGCCTC
>NW_017688938.1:0-591 GCF_001879085.1 Nicotiana attenuata
CTAGGAAACCCAAAAATTTTACTGGAGCTGACTCCGAACGCACACTTTTTGGGGTTAAGCTTCATGTTGTGCTTTTTTAGGATATCGAAGGTTTCCTGGAGGTGTTTCAAATGGTCACCTGCATTCAAAGACTTAACCAGCATATCATCTATGTACACTTCCATTGTTTTCCCTATTTTCTTTTCGAACATTTTGTTTACGAGCCTCTGATAAGTGCCTCCGACATATTTAAGCCCGAAGGGCATCACATTTTAGCAATATGTGTCAAAGTTCGTTATGGACGAAGTTTTTTCCTGATCCTTCAAGTTCATCTCCGTGACACTTATGTATATCGTCGGTTTTGGTTTTCAGGATAATCGAAATAAATTTGAAAGATCAGTTCTCAGTTTGAAGCTTTAAAATTTGAAAGGTTGACAAAGTTTTGACTTGTTAGTATGTGATCTCGGATTGGAAGTTTTATGATTTGGTTAGCTCCGTTAGGTGATTTGGGACTTAGGAGCATGATTCGGGAATCGTGTTCAGGTAGGTCCGGAGTTAGAATTAGGCTTGAATTGGCGAAATTTGAATTTTGGACGATTTCCGGTTGATAGG
>NW_017688938.1:4535-5901 GCF_001879085.1 Nicotiana attenuata
AATGTCCTTGTGTATGTTGATGATCTGATTATCTATGCAATGAGCCCGAGGCTATCCGTGAGTACAAAACCTATCATGTCAAATGCTTTCACATGAAGGATTCGGGTAGATTGAAATATTTTTTGGGAGTGGAAGTCTCCAAAAGTTCAGAAGGCATCTTTTTGAGCCAACGAAAATATGCCTTGGATATTATCTCAGTGGTTGGGTTATTAGGTGCTAAGCCTGTGGGAGTGCCGTTGGAACAAAATCATCGGGTGGTATTGGCGGGTGGACGGGCGCTTGATGACCCTGAGCGTTATCGTCGTTTGATAGACCGACCTATTATCTGTGTTTCACTCGATCAGAAATGTCTTACAATGTTCATATTTTATCTCAGTTCATGTAGCAACCAAAAGAGAAGCATTGAGATGCAGCTTTACGGGCCGTTCGCTACTTGAAAGGGAATCCAGGACAAGGTATTTTGTTAAAAAGCAAACATGATCTACGTCTCTATGGATGGTGTGATTCTGATTGAGCTGGTTGTCCCTTGACTCGACGCTCGCTCACAGGTTGGTTTATCTTATTGGGTGACTCACCCATATCTTAGGAAGACTAAGAAGCAATATACCGTCTCTCGATCATCTGCAGAGGCTGAATATCATTCTATGGAAATGACAATCTGTAAGGTGAAATGGTTGAAGGAAATTTTGTCTAGTTTGGGAGTGACTTACACTTCCTTTGTTCATCTTTATTGTGCCAGTCAAGCAGCATTGCACGGAGCAAAGATCCAGTCTTTCATGAAAGAACCAAACACATTGAAGTGGATTATCATTTTATTCCTGACGAGATTGACAATGGAAATATTCGTACTAGCTTTATGCCTTCACATGAGCAATTGACAGATATCTTTACGAAGGCATTAGGAAAATCTCAGTGTGTTACTCTCTTGCGCAAGTGGGGAGGGGGGGGTTTAATGCGTGTGTGTGCGTGTGTGTATGGGTATATATATGGATAGTAAATATAATGTATGTTTAGGACTAGGAGAATTTTCCTTTTCTATATTTGTTAGGACTAGTTTTCCATATTTGTTAGGACTAATGTTTACTACTTAACTTGTATATATATTCTTGTTAATCAATTGAAGAAGGTAAGACTTTCTCTTCCATGCTTGGCCATTGTGTGCTTGCGTGTTTGGCAGATCCTTTTATACGTCCAATAAAATAATTCTTAAATTTCGTATCCAATCAAACACTTCAAGCGAAAAGACTATAATGTTTACAGTATGAAACAAACTTTGCTACTCCTCCGTTTTAGTTTACTGTGAACCTATTTTCTTTTTAGTCCGTGTCCAAAAGAATGACCTTTCCTATTTGAATATTACCTTTAT
>NW_017688939.1:0-779 GCF_001879085.1 Nicotiana attenuata
ATATATAGAGAGAGAGAGAGAGAGAGAGAGAGAGACCGCACGAGGGAGAAAGAATAAGGATGAGAAATAATTGATTCCTAATATAAAGGGGTACTCATTTAGTTCCTAAAGTGTATATAATTGGTAAATTTGTATATGGAGGGTAATTAAATTAAAACTTGAGTAGGGAGGGTAATAAAGTTTTCAATAGTGTATATGTATGTAAAAATCCCATTACTATCCACTGTACCTTGCTAAATGGATTGATTTAAGCACGCAAACGTCCCTTTTAAGGCCACAACTAGTATTAGCACCCACGCAGATGCTCGGACACTAACCATGTTAAATATTTGAGTTATTTGAATTATACATAAAAAATCTTAAAATTTAAACCTTCTCGATAAATATAGATAATCATTGGATATTAATTAAGTAACACTACATGAAAATGATTAAACATTTCTCAAATCTCCTAGTTATAATTCTATTTTTCTTTTTTAGTGTCATTCTCGCCGGTGTCATTGGATCCAAAAAATAGTCAGGAAGCAAAATAATAACTCATATTTATGGCAAAACAATCAAAGGTTGAGACTATGACACGGTTTATATAGACCACAAGTTTCAAAAGTATTTCTTTTTTAAATTCTGTGTGTTAGGACGGAGGAAGTATATTTAGACAAAGAGAACTGTTCCCCTTTAAAGATGAAAGTGCGAAAGCGCGCAAATCATTAGCAAATGTCATGGTTGGTACTTTATACTAGACAAAAGATTTCGCATGGTATCTCAAGTAAAACATATAA
>NW_017688939.1:5345-5901 GCF_001879085.1 Nicotiana attenuata
TATATATATATATATATATATATATATATATATATATATATATATATATATATATATATATATATATATATATCAATTAAATGTAAAAATGAGTGCTCTTTCTAACTTCTCTAATCTTTTGAAGTGATAAAAATTAAAAAAATTCTTTTATTCCATATTTTAATCGCATCAAATTTGTGTCGTTTATATGGACTAATCCAAACAGTTAGAAAAAGTTTAGTAATAATATTAATATCTTTTTAAACAAAAAAAAATATGTGAAAAGTGATACTCTTTTATGTTGATACTTTCCTTACCTTTATTAAAATAATTTTTGATGAGCAAATATTTGTAATTTATTTTATTCTATAAATTTTAAAAGTCTTTTTTTTTAACCATCACGTAATTACTAACTTGAGAGGAAAAACATAAAATCTATATTATTATAAAAGCATGAATAAAATGTTGGATTACAAAAATAACATTTTAATATTAAGCATAATAACTCATAATAAAAGGACATAATCGGAATTCTAGATATTAGTCTTGCAATTCTATTAGTTTTAGGACATAATAC
>NW_017688940.1:0-563 GCF_001879085.1 Nicotiana attenuata
ATATAAAGCTACAACTACACCATTAGTTCCCCGGCAACGGTGCCAAAATATGATCACGCCCAACTCCAGTCCTAAATAGGATACGCGGTCGCTGCAAATATAATTTGGTCTAAGAATCCGGAGTCGAATCCCACAAAGAACTAAGGTTTTGCTATAACTGTTCAATATAACTAAGAAGACAGCTCGAACAATTCCTAAGTTATAAATATTAAGATTCTTATGTCTAACTAATTAACTAATAATCAAAGAAGTAGATTAACAACTAGGGATACTAAGTGTTGCAGACAAGATTGGAAAATCCTAGAGTTATGATTTCCCCAATTGTCGGAATCCTTCTCGCTACGTCTCCTATAATATCACCTAATGTAAATAATAAAACAAGAGTTTATTATCAAAACTCGAAAAAGCATCAACTGAAGTTTGGGACTGCAGGGCCAAACTTCAGATATTACCAGGTTAAATTTTATCTGAAGTTTGCAACTATCATGCTAGAAAAAATTATCTGAAGTTCGAATATAACAAGACTGATTTTGTCTGAAGTTTGCACTACAAACCGAAGAATT
>NW_017688940.1:2552-5901 GCF_001879085.1 Nicotiana attenuata
GCTAGCGTTTGGCCATAGATCCCAAATTTATTTTGAAAAATCTGATTTGGCTGAAGTTTGGTTTGAAGATGAAAATGTGTTTGGACATACTTTTCAAAACATATTTTCCAACTTTATTTTGGAAAAACATGTATATAATTCCCAAGTTTTGGGATTTTGGCCCAAATTCAGCTCAATAGCTGATTTTGGGATTTGAAATTTGCGATTTGGGATTTGGCCAAAATATGGACAGAATTTATGGCCAAACACGAGTTTTGAAAATAAATCTCAAATTTATTTTGGCAAAACTCATGGCCAAACGGGGCCTAAATTCGCCTGTGTCAAATTGGAATAGGCAGATGAATTTATCTCTTTTCTTTGGTACTTTGACTGGTTAACTGCTACATTTTTTATTCCCACGTTGTGTCTTTTCCACTCATCTTTCCTTTGTCACTGCACAAGTAGACTAATCTTTAGTATCTTGATTTGTTAGAAAGGAAAGTACAATGTATCTGAATAAATGCTAGTGAAGAAACAAGAAGAAGACTTGACATTTGATTATAACTCACATGACTATGTGAAAATAGCTAGTTGTACAGCAAAAAATTGTGATGACACCACCTTTGATAAATAGTTGATGAGACTGTTTTCAAGAATATAGTTCAATCAAATATTGCCACACATTTTCAATGATGAAATTCATAAGAAAAAAGTCTAATCAAAATATATGTCTATTTTTACAGACCCCATTTAATAACAGTAATATATTATTTCTTCTAAAGAATTTTACTTCGTTAAGCAACAGATATTCACAGTCAATATATGAGTCAAAGATCTTAGGAGTATTACAAAAGCCCAAGGTGGATTCCAACCGAGCTAGACAGACTAAGGGTAAGCTAAGATTAAAAAAAAAAAAAGTAATAACTTTATTGTATTAGTGGAAAATAAACTTTCCACGTGGATTTATATCATGATGACAGAGGTTATAGGAGTTATTACGACAAAAAAAAATGACGTGCTCAAAAGGTGTAGACAACAGCCTCGGGGTTGTTCGTATATGTACCGTGTCTATTAGCTTCGGTGTTGAACATAAGATAATATCCACGGGACTGATGATTAAAGCTATTAATAGCTGCGAATATGAAAAGGTTCAGTCAATCCAAGATTATACGCGATTAGCTATCATTATTTCAACCGTTACAAACCAATTACATAACGGGCAATTAATACAACAAAAGACAGTAACGGGGCATGCGCTAAACAAGGCAAACAGATACGTATAATAGTACTATTTAAACCTCCCTTCCATAACTTGTATCCCCTCAAAAATTTCACCAAGTCACATTATCAATCATAGATGCATGTCTCTTACAATTAGAAGATTATTTCTTTCTTTCCGAAAAAGGCAGCAATCATCAATAAGACTTCTATTCCTTTATTCTCTAGTTTATTTCTTTATTGCTATTATTCCATTTTCTATTCCAACACTCTCAAATGTCACATATATTATACACACACAATGCTAAAAAAGACAACCAATTAAGCATATTTCTTGAGTCAGAATTTGGAGTTTATTCCAACCATGAGAGGACATGATTCTACTGTTTTTCCTATTTAATTTATCCTAACTTCAAGCAATCGTAGGTTTCCTAACATATTGTATTTAAATGCCATGTATTAAAAAAGGGCCACCTGTTTTAATAGCAAAATGACAAAATCTTATCAAAAAGTGAATTTTGAAAAACCATATAACCCTACCAATAGTATAGTTGCAGTGAAGAATCTTGAGAACTAAAAAAATGAGCTAATTCTTGATCACGTTTCTACTTATAAAAATGAAAATCAATGAGAGAAGATTGTATATATCCACTAACTTAGCTTATTATATACATTTAAAGAGAGAAATTATAGCTGGCTTAGCTAAGAATCATTGCACTTGGACATATCAAAGTAGATTTTTTATTATTAAACCAAATTGAGGGGAATATAGTTGTGGAATTATGTGTCTTCTACTTCTAGAAAGATACTAGCAAATGAATATCTTACTCCCCTAAAGGAGACTAGAAGGAGAAATGCACATCAAGCTAGCAACAAATGAAAATACTCCATCTGTTTCTGATGAATAGAATAAATCCCACATCAGATCGGCATGAGATTCCTAATCTCTTTTTAAGGCTTGGGCTATCCTCTTATTAACCTATGGTTAATGTGGGCCCCTAGACGATAGGGGTGAATGCCCCTGGACCAATTGAAGAGGGAGTGGAAATACCCCGATCCATGATTGTGTATGCTCCAGACCTGACAGTGGAACTCCGAAGAAAGAATGTTCGGATCTGGGCGTGGAGGGTAATGAATGGAATGAGTCCCACATCGAACCGGGACGAGATCCCCGATCTCCTTATAAGGCTTGAGCTATCCTCTTCTCTTCGAGCTAGCTTTCGTGCTGTGAGTTAGACCCAAGGTTTATTTTAACAATTTAATTTATATCATAATATTATTTATTTATTAAAAAAAAAGACACTTATTATATTTAAAAACAGTTTAATTGCATGCTCAATGCAATGCCGCATAAATTAAAATCGAGGAAATAAAAAAAAAAGGAAAAAGGTTATCTATCTCTTAGACACTTGTCATACCAAACAAAATTCAATTTCTTCCAAGACCAAAACTCCACAAAAAGCAAAAGCCATAAACTCCTCTACGAATGCTTTACCATTGATAAATAGGGTGAATAGGTCTTACATTTGTTGGTTGGCACCGATTTTACAAAGACGTCGACGTCTCTTTTTGATTCATTCCCTTCTCATTTTTTCTACTGTTCAACTTAAATTACAATTTGGGTTAAAATAATCGAAGAATCCTTATCAATTGGTATAAGGTGTCATTTTTCATACATCTGTTTTGGTCAAAGGGTTTCTCTTTTCTTGGAGGCATTGGTCTTATTTTATGATGTTACACTTCATTTATTGTGGAATCTATATAGTTAATAGAGTCCTACTAAGATATTGATTATACATATTAATTCACTTTGTGATAAAATTTTATTGTGCGTGCGAACAAGTTTAACATTAGAAGTTATGAGAAATAGAAGTTACATGTCACGTCCTTAGTTTTTAACTAAGTACACGTGTGGCACTTGACAACTCGCTTACGATCTTGCACAGCTTGCTCACGTTCTTGCTATGCCAAGTCAGCCTTGCTACACTCAAGATCGCTAAGAGAATGGTAGAAAGAACACAAGAGAATTGTCAAAGGAAGCTTTGTATTAGAGAGAACATTGAATTGTTTGCTTGATGAATTACAAATGAATGCTCCCCCCCCCCCCCCCCGACACTTATACTAACTCACCTAGGGCGTAGTAGTGTAAATA
>NW_017688941.1:0-718 GCF_001879085.1 Nicotiana attenuata
TTAAAATGTGGGGGCTTTTAGCTTATGCATGACAAAAGCCAATGTTAGACGTAATGTCTAAATGATATAATTTTTGAACCCCATTGATATAGTAGTTGGTAAATTCATCAGCTGTTTAGTCTTAGTGAAGACTAGTTGATGAAACTACTAATTCGGAAGTTGGTCACGTGCCTTTCTCGAAAGATTCATTTTCTTTATTGAAAATTTATATTGTTTAGTTCTTTTATGAAATGATGTCACTTTGAAAGTTGTGACTTTTCATAGAAAGATACGTTTATACGTTTTTGTATGGACATGATCGTTAATGAACAAATATATTAATACGTTGATCTATAATGAGGTGAACCAACCGATGAACATGACCAAAATCCATTCCAAGTTGGATGTTTTCATGAAAGAAGGTGTTATAATTTGCATATCATATAGACGTATGAATAAATAGCATACAAATGCTTGAAAATGGCGGAATGATTGCGAAATGTGTTATATATTAAAAGGTTGTGGGCACATATGATGCCAATCATTCCAGCTGTTGTTATAATTACTACATTAAGTGCAGTCAATAATCTGATATGCAATCGAAAATCGAGACGTATTAGTCTACAACATAAGAAAGTTTGCATTTGAACTTTCATGACAATGAAACGAGTTTTGAAGTATTTGAAATATACTCCAAATTATGCTTTGCACTACAATAAGTATCCCGCGATAATATAGG
>NW_017688941.1:5138-5900 GCF_001879085.1 Nicotiana attenuata
AAAGAGGTAGTCAATAGTGAGATAGAATCCATATTAAGTAATCATACTTGGGAATTGGTTGATCTTCCTCCAGGAAATAAACCTTTGGGTTCCAAATGGATTTTCAAGAGATGGTACTATTGACAAATATAAGGCAAGATTGATTAAGGATTAAGACAACGAGAATGTCTTGATTACTTAGACACATGCTCACTGGTAACGAGAATTACATCTATTCGGATAGTAATAGCGTTAACCGCCGTGTATGGCCTTGAAATCCATCAAATGGACGTAAAGTCAACCTTCTTAAATGGATATTTGGAGGAAGAAATTTATATGGAACAACCTGAAGAGTTCGTGGTTCACGGAAAAGAAAAGAAGGTGTGTCGACTTGTTAAGTCACTTTACAAACTAAGACAAGCACCCAAACAATGACATGCGAGATTTGACCAAATAATATTGTCAAATGGTTTCAAAAATTAATGAGTGTAAACAAATGTGTTTACATTAAGAATACTTCAAGTCATATAGTCATTATTTGATTATGTGTAGATGATATGTTGATGAAATATTTAAAATGTGGGGGCTTTTAGCTTATGCATGACAAAAGCCAATGTTAGACGTAATGACTAAATGATATAATTTTTTGAACCCCATTGATATAGTAGTTGGTAAATTCATCAGCTGTTTAGTCTTAATGAAGACTAGTTGATGAAACTACTAATTCGGAAGTTGGTCACGTGCCTTTCTCGAAAGATCATTTTCTTTATTGAAAATTTATAT
>NW_017688942.1:0-5900 GCF_001879085.1 Nicotiana attenuata
GGTCTAGATTAGATGACAAGGGCATACCTGTTAGTAAAAAATCCATTGCAAGGAGCTTAGCATTAGAGGGTATTGATGAGGAGGAGGAAGAAGACAAAGGAAATTCTGAGATTTCTAAGCGTGATACAAGGAAAAGAACAAAGAGCCATCGAAGTCTATCGGTAAAAAAAGAACAAGATCAAGGTCTAGATTAGATGACAAGGGCATACCTGTTAGTAAAAAATCCATTGCAAGGAGCTTAGCATTAGAGGGTATTGATGAGGAGGAGGAAGAAGACAAAGGAAATTCTGAGATTTCTAAGCGTGATACAAGGAAAAGAACAAAGAGCCATCGAAGTCTATCGGTAAAAAAAGAACAAGATCAAGGTCTAGATTAGATGACAAGGGCATACCTGTTAGTAAAAAATCCATTGCAAGGAGCTTAGCATTAGAGGGTATTGATGAGGAGGAGGAAGAAGACAAAGGAAATTCTGAGATTTCTAAGCGTGATACAAGGAAAAGAACAAAGAGCCATCGAAGTCTATCGGTAAAAAAAGAACAAGATCAAGGTCTAGATTAGATGACAAGGGCATACCTGTTAGTAAAAAATCCATTGCAAGGAGCTTAGCATTAGAGGGTATTGATGAGGAGGAGGAAGAAGACAAAGGAAATTCTGAGATTTCTAAGCGTGATACAAGGAAAAGAACAAAGAGCCATCGAAGTCTATCGGTAAAAAAAGAACAAGATCAAGGTCTAGATTAGATGACAAGGGCATACCTGTTAGTAAAAAATCCATTGCAAGGAGCTTAGCATTAGAGGGTATTGATGAGGAGGAGGAAGAAGACAAAGGAAATTCTGAGATTTCTAAGCGTGATACAAGGAAAAGAACAAAGAGCCATCGAAGTCTATCGGTAAAAAAAGAACAAGATCAAGGTCTAGATTAGATGACAAGGGCATACCTGTTAGTAAAAAATCCATTGCAAGGAGCTTAGCATTAGAGGGTATTGATGAGGAGGAGGAAGAAGACAAAGGAAATTCTGAGATTTCTAAGCGTGATACAAGGAAAAGAACAAAGAGCCATCGAAGTCTATCGGTAAAAAAAGAACAAGATCAAGGTCTAGATTAGATGACAAGGGCATACATGTTAGTAAAAAATCCATTGCAAGGAGCTTAGCATTAGAGGGTATTGATGAGGAGGAGGAAGAAGACAAAGGAAATTCTGAGATTTCTAAGCGTGATACAAGGAAAAGAACAAAGAGCCATCGAAGTCTATCGGTAAAAAAAGAACAAGATCAAGGTCTAGATTAGATGACAAGGGCATACCTGTTAGTAAAAAATCCATTGCAAGGAGCTTAGCATTAGAGGGTATTGATGAGGAGGAGGAAGAAGACAAAGGAAATTCTGAGATTTCTAAGCGTGATACAAGGAAAAGAACAAAGAGCCATCGAAGTCTATCGGTAAAAAAAGAACAAGATCAAGGTCTAGATTAGATGACAAGGGCATACCTGTTAGTAAAAAATCCATTGCAAGGAGCTTAGCATTAGAGGGTATTGATGAGGAGGAGGAAGAAGACAAAGGAAATTCTGAGATTTCTAAGCGTGATACAAGGAAAAGAACAAAGAGCCATCGAAGTCTATCGGTAAAAAAAGAACAAGATCAAGGTCTAGATTAGATGACAAGGGCATACCTGTTAGTAAAAAATCCATTGCAAGGAGCTTAGCATTAGAGGGTATTGATGAGGAGGAGGAAGAAGACAAAGGAAATTCTGAGATTTCTAAGCGTGATACAAGGAAAAGAACAAAGAGCCATCGAAGTCTATCGGTAAAAAAAGAACAAGATCAAGGTCTAGATTAGATGACAAGGGCATACCTGTTAGTAAAAAATCCATTGCAAGGAGCTTAGCATTAGAGGGTATTGATGAGGAGGAGGAAGAAGACAAAGGAAATTCTGAGATTTCTAAGCGTGATACAAGGAAAAGAACAAAGAGCCATCGAAGTCTATCGGTAAAAAAAGAACAAGATCAAGGTCTAGATTAGATGACAAGGGCATACCTGTTAGTAAAAAATCCATTGCAAGGAGCTTAGCATTAGAGGGTATTGATGAGGAGGAGGAAGAAGACAAAGGAAATTCTGAGATTTCTAAGCGTGATACAAGGAAAAGAACAAAGAGCCATCGAAGTCTATCGGTAAAAAAAGAACAAGATCAAGGTCTAGATTAGATGACAAGGGCATACCTGTTAGTAAAAAATCCATTGCAAGGAGCTTAGCATTAGAGGGTATTGATGAGGAGGAGGAAGAAGACAAAGGAAATTCTGAGATTTCTAAGCGTGATACAAGGAAAAGAACAAAGAGCCATCGAAGTCTATCGGTAAAAAAAGAACAAGATCAAGGTCTAGATTAGATGACAAGGGCATACCTGTTAGTAAAAAATCCATTGCAAGGAGCTTAGCATTAGAGGGTATTGATGAGGAGGAGGAAGAAGACAAAGGAAATTCTGAGATTTCTAAGCGTGATACAAGGAAAAGAACAAAGAGCCATCGAAGTCTATCGGTAAAAAAAGAACAAGATCAAGGTCTAGATTAGATGANCGAGGGCCTGTGTTGTGAGGATACTATGGGATCGGGTTGCGCGCCGCAGCAGTGTTATACTGGTACCGATATGAGGCCGAGGGCCTGGATTCGATGCCACGAGATGGCTTGATATTTGCGCTTGGGCCGTAAGGGGCCCCTCCCGGAGTCTGCACACCCCCAGTGAGCGTCGTCGACGAAATATATGGATCAGGCCGCACGCCGCAGCGATATATGTATCGGGCTGCACGCCGCAGCGGTTACTATATGATACTGATCTATGTGTTTACTTTGCTTCATTTGCCTACCATTATCTGTTGTCTGTGTTACTTCACGTGGTATCTACCCGATTGTCTGCCATTATCTGTTGAGAGAGTGTTGTGCCGAGGGGCGAATTTTTGTGCTTATCTGCACTATTTGTTTTGCATTCATTTGCATAACTGTTAAAAAAAGCCATTTCCAAAAGAGTCTTAAACTGAGCTAAGGCATTTTTTCTAAGATTTTACAGCTTCATTGTTTTTCTCAAAAGGTTTTACACTGCTTTGTACAGCATGATGGTTTGCCTTACGTGATTTCTTACTGCTCAGTTATTATTTACTTTTATTACTCACTGAGTTGGAGTACTCACTTTACTCCCTACACCTCGCGTGCAGATGCAGGTATTTATACACCCGGTAGCGGGTTTTGAGCTGATCAGAGGCAGAGTTATCGGAGTTTAGCGAGGTGACTGCCGGCGTTCGCAGCACCGCTTTTCTCCCTTTTGTTCTTTAGACCTGTTATGTATATTTCAGACCTCGTAGTTGTATTCATACTCTAATAGATGCTCGTGACTTGTGACACCCCGATTTGGGCTGTGTTTGGGTTGTATTCCGCACTTAATAAAGAAATCTCTGTTTAGACTGCGGTTATTTAATTATGTTAAGACTGTGAATCAATATTTAACTATTCTGAAAAGGCGAAATGGGTTGGTTGGCTGGCCTTGTCTTCACGAGAGGCGCCATCACGACCAGATCGGGGTTTGGGTCGTGACAAAAATACTTGAAAATTAAACATAATATGCAGAGACTAGAAAAAATTTGAAAAACTTATAAAAACAAATTACACAACGATTACAATATTACAACATAAAACTAATAACAGAGTAACAAAATTACCAGAAATAAGATGAACTAATAAACACAGAAAAATCATAAAAGTTAAAATACAACAAATATTTAAACCCTAACGATACGGAAATCAAAATTAAACCTAAACAACCAACAATAATAACGAAAATTCAAACACATTATCGTAAAAAACAAAACTCACCCATAATTTTAAATAAAATTGGACCTAACCCAAACAAGATTCGAAGAAAAGTGCTCTCTCAGGAAAGCGAAATCCGTTCACTTCTGTAAAAACAAAGAGAAAGGCGATAAAAAGTAACTAAACAGTATGTTAAAAAGGTCAAGGGCAATTATGTTATTTACTAAAAATTTTTAAGTTAAAATGGCTAGAAATCGATTACATTTAATTCGGTGGCTATTTTTCGATAGCCAACCGTAAAACTGGCTACGCCGTACAATTTTAACGGCAAATTCTGCACAAAACTTACTGAAAAGCCAATGTCTGCAGCCCATATTTATTGGTCTGTGACATATATAGTTGGACACTTGGAACAATTTGCCTGATTATTGCAATATCATAAGTGTGCACTTCCCTATAACAATAGCAGGCAAAGAAACCAATAAAGAAAAAGAAATCTCCTGCTTTTTCAAAATAAACCACAACAGTATAATTGTCTACTATTAGAAAAAGTGAAATGAAAGATATTATCTAAAGTATAACTATAACTGTAGATTAATGTGTACGAAAAGTAACTACATACGAGATTTTCTCTAAGCGAACTCAAACCTAGAAAACTACTACTCCTTTTATGTGTTATTGCTCTTTCATACATGTACACATACATACTATGTTTTGTATGTAGAACGGAATTGTCAAGAAGACCTCAAAACATAAGTTGGTTAAGTTACCTCTTATTTTCTTTCTCAAATTTTTTTTGGGTTGGAAAATGACTAAATGGGTGGATTAAGGTGGATAAGGCCTTTTTAACATTTCCAGAACTTGGTGGGTCACCTATAAGGTTTGAAAAATAATCTTTTTTCTTATTTTTCTGTCAATTTCTCTCTCATCTCTCTACACTCTCTACTCTCTCTTCTCTCTCTCACCCAACCTCCTCGACCATGGTGGTTTCCGGCGGGAAGGGACAAGAATCAAGTTTCTATTTTAGGTGGAATCGTCTCTATAGACCCGACAAGCTCTGTATTGTTGCTTAGAATGTGTCAATTTTGGTAAATCCTAAATTTCTTTTCTGTTTCTTACATTTGTGATTTCGGGTTTTGTAGAGTGATTCGTTCATGTGCATGTTCAAGATTGATTGGGTTGTGTATAACCATATATTATATGGCGTGTGTGGTTATATTTGCTTCTTTACCTCTGTGCTTTGTATTTTAGAATGTCGTCAGATTGGCGACCTAATGTTTATTGATAAACCTGTGGTTGATTGTCTTGTGGTCATAAATGTTTGCTGGAACTGGGGCTTATTTTTCTTATTCTGATAATAAATTTCAAATTATTAAATGTGACATTGATATTTGCATGAGTTAATGTGAGGAGAAATCAATTGCTAAGAAGCAAAGCATATTCCTTCGGCAAAGAAGGCAATTGCATAGCCTTCAAAGCCTCCAAACTGGAAAGGAAATGTAGAAACACAAGAAGCATCGCCAAGTAAAGAAAATGCCGAACCTTCAAAAACTGCTACCAGGAAACGAAATTTAGATACATCGAAAGCTTCCCCTAGTAAAGGAAATTCTGAGATTTCTAAGCGTGATACAAGGAAAAGAACAAAGAGCCATCGAAGTCTATCGGTAAAAAAAGAACAAGATCAAGGGAGCCGTTTTTTTCTTGACTCGAAATGGGAGCAGGTTTGAAAAAGGATCTTAGAGTGTCTAGGGTTGGGCCAGGAGGGTCTCTTAACGCCTTCTTTTTTCTTCTCATCGGAGTTATTTCACAAAGACTTGCCAGGGTAAGGAAGAAGGGGGGAACAAGCACACTTGGAGAGCGCAGTACAACGGAGAGTTGTATGCTGCGTTCGGGAAGGATGAATCGCTCCCGAAAAGGAATCTATTGATTCTCTCCCAATTGGTTGGACCGTAGGTGCGATGATTTACTTCACGGGCGAGGTCTCTGGTTCAAGTCCAGGATGGCCCAGCTGCGCCAGGGAAAAGAATAGAAGAAGCATCTGACTACTTCATGCATGCTCCACTTGGCTCGGGGGGATATAGCTCAGTTGGTAGAGCTCCGCTCTTGCAATT
>NW_017688943.1:0-676 GCF_001879085.1 Nicotiana attenuata
AAAAGATGGTCCGTGTCCGACCATTGAGTGAATCCAAGGGACATCAACTCCGTTGTGTCGCGACGTTAAATCAAGCGCTTCATGGGAGGCAACCCATGTGTGGTAACACTCTTTTGTTTTTTTTTGAATTTTCAATTTTTGATAGATAGATTTACGTGAGCAATTTAAAGTGTGTGTTAGAGTGCCGGGGGTCAAAAGATCACAACACATGGTGGAAATGCATGAGAAAGGTAAGAAAAAATTGCTGGGCGAAGTCTGCTGCAAAGATGCGGTCGCATTTTAACTATGCGGACCGCATTTTGATCGCAGACCCAAACAGTGGGTTTGGCCAAACTTGGGTGTCAGAATGCGATGTGGTTGTGCACTATGCAGACTGCATTTCACTTATGTGATCGCATAGTGCACCGCATTTCTGACTCGTAAGGCATCTCACTTGAACCTACCGCATAACACATATGCGGTCGCATTGTGTGTTATGCGGTGCCCTACCTACCGTAGAATTGACAAGGTAAGTGGCCGCATTCTCTCGTCTCTAACTCGCTCAAAACAAACAAAACAAAAGGAAAGTAAAAAGACAAAGAAAACAAAGAAAAAAACTAAGGGAAAATACGAACGACACAGGAGTAACACAGGAATCGAATACGCTAAGTCAAAGTACTCAAACGTCATACCCCGA
>NW_017688943.1:4995-5900 GCF_001879085.1 Nicotiana attenuata
AATATTGGGTAGTCACCTAGACATCAATTGCATATCAAAAGGACCTTCCATTAGAAATATATCATATTAACACCGATAGCATTACACTTCATTAAAGGGGACACAACCTTGGTTGCTTTAATCCAATTAATTACATTCTCAATATTCCAACTAGTTATTACCTCAAAACAAACTCAATCCATACTCTTGTTACTATTAATTCACACTCTTGTTACTGTTAACTGAATAGAATTACGACTTTAGTCGAGCAACACACTATACGAGTAACCTTTTCACGCCTATTCCCTGTGGGATTCGACCCCAACCTTGTTGGGTTATTATATTTGACATCGACCGCCTTACACTATTTCTTAAAGTGTAATTTGAGCGTATCACAGGGGCAGCATGGAGTCTGTAGTTTGGCACATACCCTGGTGGTAGAATGTGATCGCTCGCTGCATGGAGCGGTGGTTGAGTAGCCTGGGGTAAGGTGGAAGTTCCCTCCAAGGGACCCTGGGGTGGAGGTTGACCGAAAACCCAAGCTTGATATACATCTGACAGTAGCTGTCTCAATTTTCTTATTTCCTCTGACTCTTGCTCAACTGAATGACCCTGGGGATTGTTACTGACCAACTCGATTTTATCACTGTTATCCATTACCACCGTTCCCTTATATCTTATGAAGTAATGATGTGTTGCCAGTTTCACCACAAACTAACCACCTTAAGCTTACTATATAAGAGACAACAAACGTGTTAAGGTTAAGCATTTTACATATATGAATTGCACGTAATATGCCATGTCCCTGACATTATCACCATTTCTAACATGATTTTGGAAGGCTTCATGTTTCATTCCGGCTTATAAGGTTGCTGCTTATTGACGCTCTATTTCCTTTTTTTTTTCATTTTTTGTTTCACTTTGCC
>NW_017688944.1:0-705 GCF_001879085.1 Nicotiana attenuata
GTTTTGATTCCTTCAGACGAGGATACCGTGCCAAGAGACACAAATGAATCAACTCTGCATCTCTTTACTAGTGGTTTTGAGAGTGACGGACTCGGACCTGTTTTTGATGAAGTTCCTCTTTCTTCATTCGCACCTACTTCATCCATTCCTTTGCCAACTGTATGTGTTTCCTTGTCAGCATTGACCACTTCTGCTCTTTCACCAGTCTTGTCTATTCCTACCTCCATTCCTATGCTTACTTCTACCATTCCTGCTTCAACTCCCACGACTCCTGCGGTGTTCACCTTTTCTACTACTCCCCCTTCCGCTGTTCCATCTTCATCCATCCCACATGTAGAAGCAAGTTCTAGCAATAGAAGCATGACTATGAGAAGTGTCACACTCGAAATCCCTGCTAATCAAAGCCTTTTAAGAAAATCTGGGAGAGCTGACACTTGGCTCGAACCTCTTATTGGAGAAATCGAAAAGAATAAGATGCAAAGCCATAGTTGTTACACTTTGATGAATGACATAGTTCATTCAACTTTGAAGGTAATTTTCTTAACTTTGAATGCTTTCCTTCTTTTTCTTTTTAAGTTCTCACTTCTATGCTTTGTAACCGTTGGCTAATCTTATTGGAACTGAGCTGATGGGACGAGTCTCTACATTGGAGAAAAAGGAGCGAGAGTCTACAAAGGCTCTATCTGAAGCTAGGAAAATAGCTGA
>NW_017688944.1:5581-5900 GCF_001879085.1 Nicotiana attenuata
ATCTATATGAGGTAGAGGGAAGGAATCTTTTGGACTGGCTTTGTTAAGATCGGTATAATCTACACAAACCCGCCATTTATCATTTTTCTTAGGTACGACGACCGTATTAGCCAACCAATCAGGATACTTTACCTCACGAATTGAACCCAATTTTTAATAGCTTTTGGACCTCCTCTTGAATCACCCGGTTTTTGAAAGCTCTTTGCTTTCTTTTCTTTTGTTTAACGGGTATGCAAGATGGGTCTTCATTTAGTTTGTGAGTCATTGCATCCGGTGGTATTCCTGTCATATCAGCATGGGACCAAGCAAAACAATCCAC
>NW_017688945.1:0-570 GCF_001879085.1 Nicotiana attenuata
AAATTGTACAAAAGGAAAAGTCTTTTTTGTTTGAGTTTTTGGGAATTATTCATATATAGGGAAAAAAATCACGTGCTCACAGCTGCCCCTCTTTGCCCGGAAACACGAAGAGTTTTCGTGCAAAGAAAAGTGAGCATAAACGAGCGATTTTTTGCCCGTTTGAATATTCCGTGTGAAGCATTTTTGAAAAGTTTTGACCGCACCCTGCTTCGGAGGTTGCCTACATATCCTGGGCTAAAAAGGAATCAAGTCAGTGTAGTTCGGGAGTGTCTGGTAGCTGGGACTACCAGGAGCTGTGATTTCATTGCTGTTGTTGCTGCTACTGCTCGCTGACCTCCTTATTACACCATGGTAAAAATAAAAAGCAGCTAGCCTAAGCTATGGTGTTAAATTTTAGTTGATAATCACAAAGAAAAACCCAAAAATGATAGAAGATCAAATAGAAGCAAACTCGCATTTCTAGGCTAAACAAATATCCAACTCCCTTCCTAGTTCCCTGTGGAAATTGACCCCGATACCACTATTGGGTAAAATTATTAGCGCCCACTCTTCCTAAGGTTGAGTCTGCTG
>NW_017688945.1:5094-5899 GCF_001879085.1 Nicotiana attenuata
AGCTGTTGCACTCGTGAGACAAAAGTCTTAGCCTATTTTGGGCATTTTTCATTGTGTTTAACGTGGATTCTTGTAGTTTTACCTTCTAGTTAATTAATATGTTCATTTTATCTATTTCTCCTTCAATTTCTGTTGTTATTATGGCTAGCTAAACCCATAAGCTAGGGTTGTGGCTCAACCCTAGTCTGGGTAATTAATGGGTATGATTGTTTAATGCTTGAATGATGTTGGGCGTTTGATATTTGCGTTATTTTTATTTTTTCACTTGGATTTGGTGGTTGCAAACACTAAGTCTAGCTTTGTGAGTTTTGACCCTTCTTGAGAAAGAGTGTCTAAGACTCCAAAATTAACCCAACAAGGAATTGGGATGGACCTATGAGAATAGTAGTCCCAATTAACGGGTAAAACCTCGAGAGAGCAATTACCCAACTTGAACCCTAAGTTGCTTGGTTTGTTAGCCTACCCAATTGGTCTCGAGAGAGTCAATTGGGCAAAATTATTTTCTCTAACGAGAGGTGTGAGAGTGAGTGCTATCGTGCAACGGTTATATCATAAGCCCCCATAATCATCATTCTCGTATTAGGAATCTCTACCCGTTAGTTGACCACCTAGGTAAATGCCACGACCCTAGTGCCGTTCTCTATCTTGCATACAACCGAGACTTGATATTTTAGCATAATTTAGTTATAATTAGTAGTTGTTAAATTTTAGTTGATAATCACAAAGAAAAAAAAAAAAAAAAAAAAAAAAAAAAACCCAAAAACTGAATAGAAGATCAAATAGAAGCAAACTCGCATTTCTAGGC
>NW_017688946.1:0-678 GCF_001879085.1 Nicotiana attenuata
AGTGGCCCCCTTTGTTGATATTTGAGTTTTTCACTATGTGATAAAGTAATGGAGTTGTACATCATGCTAGATATCATGTTTAGATTTTATGATGATAATGTTGGGACCCCTAGCGGCCGTTTCTTGCTGTCATCTTATTGATTTCATTGATATTTCGTACTCGGTCACATTCATGCATTCGTATCATATCTCAGTCTCAGCTGTTACTTATTGATACATCATATCATTATTCCGGGTCAGTTTTCATGACATTGTGAGCCTGTGGGTGAGACTGGAGAGATTGATGACTGAGTGAGACTAAGAGCCTGATTATGAGTCACAGTTATGGGATCGGGCTGCATGCTGCAGCATGTTTTATTGATTTATTCCATGATTGGCTTGTTATAGCGCTTAGGCCGTAGGAGCCCCTCCAGAGTCTGCACATCCACAGTGGGCGCGGATGATATTATTGAGGGATGGATTTCCCTAGACATGGATTTGTCCGAAGTACTTGATACCGTGGAGATGGACTTTCTCCGACAGGGTTTGGACTGCCTATTTTCCGTCGGTAATTTGGTTACTTATAGTCAGTGTTGTATATGAGTCCGGGATGGTACTTTCCCGTGGGCCGTAGTGGGCCATATACGAGTACCGAGTGGTTGAGTATGATGAATGGAAATGTGATACGGTGAGGTTGAG
>NW_017688946.1:5279-5899 GCF_001879085.1 Nicotiana attenuata
TGGGCCCGGGTGTCATTTTTTGGCCGGATTTGGGATTTGACTTAGAATTCGATCTGTATCATTTTGTAATTGCTTCCTTGGGCTTTATCTGATGTATTTGAGTTGCTTTTGGCTAGTGTTGAGCCGTTCGGAGGTTGCTACGCGCGTGATGACATTCTTGGAGCATCGCTTGGCTTGCTCGGTGTCAGAATCGGCTTGTTTAAGATAAGTAAAGCTTCTAAACTTAGTGCTGAGGGTATAAAATCCCAAATTACGTGCTATGTGATTGATGTTGAGGTGACGCACATTCTAGGTGACGGGCGTGTGGGCGTGCACCTTGTGAGTTGTGACTCTGTTATTTCCAGAGCACTGTTTAGTGGCCCCCTTTGTTGATATTTGAGTTTTTCACTATGTGATAAAGTAATGGAGTTGTACATCATGCTAGATATCATGTTTAGATTTTATGATGATAGAACAGAATATGCAGCATTGTGTTAAAGCGAGGCGATAAAGACCTAATCAGTTTGCCTACTGATTTTAAGACCTGTTGAATCTGGGCAGTTCACAAATAACAAAAGCGTAGTTTTACAATTTGCAGGATTTTAGTCGCCCTACAGGCTTGCCTAGGCGTGTATCAATGA
>NW_017688947.1:0-432 GCF_001879085.1 Nicotiana attenuata
TCATTTGTAAAGACAATCTAATCATGGGCAAAGAATATACTCTCTACTTTTCCTCATTGTTCATCAGATTTGTCCTTTTAACTTTATTGTTCTTGATTCATCTCGAGGTCACTGAGCTCGAGGTCGATACTGCTTGAGTAACACTGGTTTGATTCACTTATTTCTTTCATCTATACTCTGTATTTCTTGATTATTAATTTTTATTGAACTAAATCACATATCTTTAAAACCACAAATCAAATTTAATTGTTACTCGTATTTTCGAGGTAAACAGTTTGGCACCCACCGAGGAGCTAAAGATAATAGTGATTATTTCATTACTGATTTTCATTACACACGTTATTTTTACACTTTTCTTGTCAAGATTTCCTGATTCTCAGGATTAAACATGCAAATTCGCTAAAATGCACCTATTCATGACAACGAAGGTCT
>NW_017688947.1:5168-5899 GCF_001879085.1 Nicotiana attenuata
CCATGATTGGAAGTGAATTAAGAGCATTACACATTGCTAGTTTAGGTAGGAATCCAATTCCCAAATCTAGCTCCCTTTGGATTCGATACCGACCTATTCGGGTAAAAGCTGCATCGACCGCTCTCGCCGCTCTATAGTGGTGCAGGGTTGGCATCGATCACTTTTTGGCACCGTTGCCGGGGAGCTAACCGTTTTGGCTATCTATCTAAATAGTTTTGTGTATTGTTTTTCTTTCCTTCTGTGATACTAATCTTTTTGTGACGCCAATCCAGGTACAAAATGGCGGCAAACAACAACAATGACCCTCTTGGAAATGTGATCCCGGGGGAGGAGGTTGATGACATCTGTGAGGATGAGGTGCCTCTTGTACCTCAAGGACAGCAAGCAAAACACATGAAAGCAGTTATGGGAGCACAAAACAATTAAGGCTCAGATAAACCTCCTTTAATCACAGAAAATCATGTAGTTTAGCATGTCTTACATGTACTGATTAGGTCGAAATTATACTTAACGTTAGGCAGACTGGTTCATTACATATTTTCAGGCAAAAAGTTCGCATTAGGCTCGCCTGGCTGCAACCTATCGAACACCAGTGCAATTAATTAACTACATACTTGTTTGCCTACGTGATGACCTATAGGCATGGCATCTACTGGTTTCAGGAATAAAGAAACAAACTGATTAAGAAAGTTGCCAGTTTTAACAGAATGGTGCGAGTTCTGTAATTAGTG
>NW_017688948.1:0-2456 GCF_001879085.1 Nicotiana attenuata
GGGACTACGGGACGGTATCCCGGGAGATCCCCTGTTGCTATTTCTGTGTTCTGAGCTGTTGGCTTTCATTGAATTCTATTCCTGTTAGATTCCCGTATTTATTTTACTATAATATTTCTTCCTGCCGTATTTCATTATATTTATACCCAGTAGGGCCCTGACCTGATCTCTTCACTACTCGACCGAAGTTAGGCTTGGCACTTACTGGGTACCATTGTGGTGTACTCATTCCCTTCTCTGCACATGCTTTTCATGTGCAGATCTAGGTACCACTTATCAGCCGCATTACCGGTGAGGCGAGCCAGGTGTAGAGACTTCAAGGTATATCTGCCGCATCCATAGACCTCGGAGTCCCTACCTATTCCTCCCCATGTCAAACACTTCTTGTATTTTTCTTCTTTTATTAGACTCTGGAGTATGGGAGTACTGTTTCTTTCTTTAGCTTGTGACTTATGATATTCCCGGTTCTGGGACAGTTGATGTACTTTTCGAAAGTGATTGTTGTATATGCCGAGCGGCATCTCATTTCCTTGTTTAAATTTTAGTTGATTGCTTTTATATTTTCGTTCCTTTTTCCGCAAATGTTAGGCTTACCTAGTCGTAGAGACTAAGTGCCGTCACGACGGTTCACGGAGAGAGAAGTTGGGTCGTGACATGCGAACGCGATGCTTGAGTCGCGAACGCGATGCAAGGTTCAAAAGCTCTGCAAATGCGGCGTTACCACGCGAACGCGTTGAACAAAGTTCCAGTACCCAAACTCTTCCTCTACGCGAACGCGCATTCCAGCTGCCAACACTTCACGGATGCTTTTCTTCCCCGCCATCGCGTACCACTAAGCCCCAAGCTCCGCAACAACACTACATGAACGCGATGTGACCTTCGCGATCCGAAGAACATTTGAGACACCAGAAACCAGCAACTCCAAACATCACCAAAATGGTCCGAAATCACCTAGAATCACACTCGAGGCCCTCGGGACCCCGTCCAATCATAACGACAAGTATAAATACATTATCTAAGCTTATTCAAAATCTCGAAACATCATAAATAACATCAAAAACCATGAATCAAATATCAAGATCATTCTCTTAACTTTCAAACTTTCAAACTTCACCGAATGCATCCGAATTCTACCAAATCAACTCTGAATCAAACAAAACTTTGAACAAAATTTCAAATGACAAAATGGTCTTATTCCAATTCCTGGAATAATAATCAGAACCCGATAGCCACAAAGTCAACTTATGGTCAAACTTACAAAATTTCTAAACCTTCAAATTGTCAATTTTTGATAAAAAGAGCAAAATCATCCTAGGAACTTCCAAATACAAATTCAGACATACGCCCTAGTCCAAAATCATCATACAAACCTATTGAAACCATCAAAGCACAAATTCAAGGTCATTCACTCACAAATCAAGTTTTGGTCTACTCTTCCAACTTAAGGCTTCAAAATTGAGAATTACTCTACCAAATCAATCCCGAATTTCCCGAAAATCAAAATCAACCATGCATACAAGTCGTAATACATCACAGAAGATACTCAAGACCTCAAACCACCGAATGGAATGTCAATGCTCAAAATGACCGGTCGGATCGGTACACTAACTTAATAAAAGAATAACTCCCGCCCCATATACTTCAGATGTCTTATTGTGATTTTAAGCATTACCTCCAATTCACGAAGTTATTTATTTTCTTTCTTGTGCGATTAATTCGCATATATTATAAAGAAATTAATAATGTCATCGTAATAATAATTTATTCGTCTTTTATGTTTCGTTAGAATTAACATTGAAAATATCCTTTTATATTCTGGTAATACAAGAACATTGAGAAAAAATTTCAGTATCTAATCAAAAAAATCAATTTTATTAAAAACGGATCTTTTAGATTCCAAACAGATCACTATTTTAGTGTTACAATATTTTAAAGTGAAGTAATCATTGAAAAATCGAACCTCAAAGTTCAAGTTCTTAACTTAGTGGTACTTCGTTTATTATAAAACTAGCGAATGTGCCCGCGCTTTGCGCGATCGTAAAAGACCTCGTTAAATTACGAACTAATTCTTTTAATACCTAAAATTTAAAGAATATTATTATCTGTTGCGGTCAAACGCACTCACGCAAGTGCACGTGATCGTCAAGTAATAAAGTAGTGAGTAGAGTATTGTTCCCACGAAGACTTGTGATTAACTATTGACTGATTTAAACTCAATTAACTTATCGATCCAAGAGATTTTTCACAAAAGATATTCGTCTTTAATTTACTACCTAAAATATCAATTAATAAACTAACTAAAATAATCAACCAAACAAATAGCAATTTCGAATGAAAATCAGTAGAGGATAATATTCCAGGGTCACGGGCTAGTTAACAATCATGTTGCGTGCTTGGCTTAAAATAACTATTTGATTTATCTGGGTTGTTGATTGACAGGGTTAATATTGCTCATA
>NW_017688948.1:5009-5899 GCF_001879085.1 Nicotiana attenuata
TTTGAAGTAAGTAGTAGACGGTTAAAGGGAACTTACCCTCGAATGCTCACTCCCTGGTCGGAGACAGTGCCGGGGGTTTCACATGGCATGCACGCCCCCAAAGCTCTCAGCCAGCCCAAAAATTTCTTCTTAGACTTCGTCTGCTGGGCAGCCACTGCGTCTACACGAGTACCCAACTCAGTCACGGAGGAGTGCAACCCCAGCCACATCCTGCTCCAACGCAGCAAAACGGGACATTCTAGCAGTTCCTGAAGATGAGGCTGCTCCGGACGGTGCTGCAGCTGCTACGCTGGGCTCATGGGCATGTGTTTCGCCCTGCACATTCATTTGATCGGCCACCCCTTCCTCCGAGTCATCAGAGCCACTCTCATCCGCTCCACCTGATGTTGCTGGCACTGTTGCCGTGGTGCCTTTGTCAGGTCGGACCTTGAGACCATTTCGTACTAGCCCATCCACTCGGAGATTCTCGGGCACCCGAGCTTGCCTGCAAAGCTGAGTCACTAGAGAGGGGAAAAAGAACCCATACCTTCTCACTGGGCAGCGAACGAACATCTCATCGTGCATTACTTTGGCTATGTCGAAGTCAAGACCCTTCATGAAACACCAAATCAAGGCGACTCGGGGTGCATTTGCCTCAGTGGTGTTTTTGGACGGAATGAGATGGCTATTAACCACATACAACCAGCTTTTCGCCTCAAGGGATAAAACTGATGAGTGAAACTTCTCACCGTATTGCATCCATTCCACCTCTTTTCTGGGTACGCAAATTGCATCGAAGAATCTCTCCCACTTCGCGTCAGTCGGGTTCCGTCCATACTCATAGAAGTCATCATGCTCAGGCACGGGAGGGGGCAAATGGTATGCCATCCGTATCGCCTCAACAGATGCAT
>NW_017688949.1:0-738 GCF_001879085.1 Nicotiana attenuata
CAGTTCCCCCATTTGGGTGAAGGGGCCATCTGGGGAAGTGACCGAGTGAAGTGGTTCTCCTGGTTGGTGTATCATGGGGGCATACTTTTGGCATTGTTCGCATCGGCGAACATATTCCGCTGCGTCTTTCTTCATAGTGGGCCAATAATAGCCGGCTCGTATTATGCAGCGCACGAGGGCGCGGTTGCCCGTATGGGCACCGCAATGACCTTCATGTACCTCTTCGAGCACTGGCCGCGTTTGTTGCGGCCCTAGACACTTGGCCAGGGGTCCGCCAAACGTCCTTTTGTAGAGCTCGTGGTTTATCAGGCAATACCGGGCGGCCTGTACGCGGAGCTTCTTGGCTTCTTTTTTGTCGAGTGGGAGTGTTCCATCCTGCAGATAGGATACAAATTGGTTGCGCCAGTCCCAAGTCAAATTTAAAGAGAGTACCTCAGTGTGATCAATGGCTGAATGGAGGAGGGTGACCACGCTTTCTTTGTTGAAGTTTTTAGTGGCTGCGGCCAATTTTGCTAGGCCGTCTGCTTCAACGTTCTGTGCTCTCGAAACTTGTTCGAAGCGGCACTCGTCGAACTCGGTCATTAACCTGTGGATTTCTGACTGGTATTTTTGTAACCTCTGCTCCTTGATTTGGTAAGTCCCGGTGACCTGGTTCACCACGAGTTGAGAGTCGCAATGGAGAACGAGTCGTCGAGCTCCATACTTGATGGCTAGTTTCAAACCTGCAATAATAGCCTC
>NW_017688949.1:4738-5899 GCF_001879085.1 Nicotiana attenuata
GTCAGCCGATCCACAATCACCCAAATAGCATCGAACTTCTTCAAAGTCCGTGGGAGCCTAACTACAAAGTCCATGGTGATCCGCTCCCACTTCCACTCTGGAATATCTATCTGCTGAAGCAAGCCACCCGGTCTCTGATGCTCGTATTTCACCTGCTGATAATTGAGACACCGAGCTACAAATTCCACAATATCTTTCTTCATCCTCCTCCACCAATAATGCTGCCTCAGATCCTGATATATCTTAGCGGCACCCGGATGAATGGAATACCGCAAGCTATGGGCCTCCTCCAGAATCAACTCCCGAAGCCCATCCACATTGGGCACACAAATCCGGCACTGCATCCTCAACACCCCATCATCACCAATGGTCACATCTCTGGCATCGTCGTGCTGAACTCTGTCCTTAAGGACAAGCAAGTAAGGATCATCATACTGGAGCTCTCTCATGCGATCAAACAAGGAAGACTGAGAAATCACACTAGCTAAGACCCGACTGGGCTCCGAAATATCCAACCTCATTAACCGGTTGGCCAAGGCCTGAACATCAACTGCGAGAGGTCTCTCCCCAACAGGAATAAATGCAAGACTGCCCATACTCACCGCCTTCCTACTCAAAGCATCGGCCACTACATTGGCCTTCCCCGGATGGTATAAGATAGTAATATCTTAGTCCTTTAGCAGCTCCAACCATCTCCGCTACCTCAAATTGAGATCCTTCTGCTTGAACAAGTGCTGTAGGCTACGATGATCAGTAAACACCTCACAAGACACACCATACAAGTAATGCCTCAAAATATTCAACGCGTGAACAATGACAGCCAACTCTAAATCATGAACATGGTAGTTCTTCTCATGGGGCTTCAACTGACGAGAAGCATAAGCAGTAACTATACCCTCCTACATCAACACACACCCAATACCCACTCTCGAAGCATCATTATACAAAAACAACAACCCACATTTTGTAGTCATTATTTATCATTTAATAGGATGAAAAACTTAATCAGCCTAACTTCATTGTGCATTTGTCTGGCTGAATCAGTAAGAAAATAGCTACTCATAATCACTACCCTTTTCTTAAATCATCGACCCATTAAATATTTAGTACATACAAATTACAGAAGGGTGATATTTAGAGGGTAACTAGAGGATAATTTGG
>NW_017688950.1:0-5899 GCF_001879085.1 Nicotiana attenuata
GCGGGGGGCAGAGGACGAAGAAGAAAGTATATGGGGGAAAATGGGGCGAAATTTTGGCTAACCTAGGCTTTTAAAGTACCTAGGGTGGCAAATGATGAGAGCCGTTGGATCAAGATAGATTGGATGGCCAATATGTGATCTCTGGATCACTCGTCAAAACGTATACCGTTTTAGGGCGTCTAGTTGAGGCTTGAGAGTTGGGCAGGTCAGGCACTTGGCTGCCAATTAGGGCCAAATTTCGTCCCAAATTTAATGAAACAAAACAATTTGGCTCAATTTTCTCAATTCTATTATCACACTAGACTAACAAATACAAAAATCAAATATAAGCAATGTGATAAACAAAAAATAGAAATTTACAGCATTTATAGCTTATAAATAGCAGGGTGTAATGATTCATGTGATGGGAAAGCTGAGAATAAAAATTAGCAAATTTCAAATGTTCTTTAATTTGGTTTAGCAAACCTCCCTCCATTCTTGTTTTTTTTTTTCTTAGTTCGGTCATCGTTAAATTCAATAGAAAGTATACAATATTCTTCAGCAAATATGGATCCATTACACTGCTCTATAGGTGCTAAAATGTCCAAATTGGTTTTCTGGCTAATTCTACTGTTTGGAAGCCATGTTGCTGCGCAACACGTGCTCCACTGTGGTAGCTGGTCCGCGTGGAAATCCTACGCTTTTATCTGGGCTCTGATGGCACTCATGTGTGCCTCGATTATTAGCATTAGAAAGTGGTGTCTACGTGCTCCAGCGGGGAGGGACATAGAGATGCAGGAGCGTCTTGCAGAAATTTGTACGATATGCTTGAACATGATGACTGGATCAATACTAAAAAACATAGTAGGTTTCAAGTAAATCAAATAAAACTATTTTCGTGTGCGCCTCACGTGCATCTCATGCATCACACATGCATCTTCTGTATATTAGTGAAAAAATTTCAAAATTCTTATATATTGTCAAAATCTATGTATGACATATAATACAAAATTAAAAGGAAAAAAGTTCAATTTTAAAAATGATTATGGGGGGAAACGGGCGATTTCCGGCGGGCAGCGGGCGGTGGGGGGTAGACAGACGAGAGGGAGTGAAGAGAGAGGAAGAAGAAAAGAATTATGGGGAAAAATGGGACGAAATTTCGGCTAACCTAGGCTTTAAATACCTAGGGTGACGAATGATGAGAGCCGTTAGATCAAGAGAGATTGGATGGCCAAGATATGATATTTGGATCACTCACCAAAACGACACCGTTTTGGGGGCGTCTAGTTAAGGCCTGAGAGTTGGGCAGGTCAAGCACTTGGGCTGCCAATTAGGGCCAAATTTCGGCTCAAATTTAATGAAACAAAATAATTTGGCTCAATTTTCTCACTTCTATTATCACGCTACACTAACAAATACAAAAATCAAATATAAGATATGTGGTAAACAAAAAATAGAAATTTACAGCATTTACATCTTATAAATTGCAAGGTGTATTCATTCTTGTGATGCGAAAGATGAGAATGAAAATTAGCAAATTTCACATGTTCTTTAATTTGGTTTAGCAAACCTCCCTCCATTCTTTTATTCTTGTTTTCTTAGTTCGTTCATCATTGAAATCAATAAAAAGTATATCTATATTCCTCTGCAAATATGGATCCATTACAGTGCTCCATAGGTGCTAAAAGGTCCAAATTGGTTTTCTGGCTAATTCTACTATCCGTCATGTTGCTGCGCAACACGTGCACCGCCGTGGTAGCTGGTTCGCGTGGAAATTCTACGCTTTTATTGGGCTCTGATGGCGCTCACGTGTGCGTCGGTTATTAGCATTATAAAGTGGTGTCTACGTTATCCAGCATAGAGGGATATAGAGATGCAGGAGCATGCTGCAGAAATTTGTACAATATGCTTGAACAAGATGACTGGATCAATACTCAAAAATTTAGTAGGTCTCAAGTAAATCAAATAAAACTAGCTTCGTGTGTGCCTCACGTGCATCTCATGCGTCACACGTGCATCTTCTGTATACTAGTAAAAAAAATTCAAAATTCTTATGTATTGTCGAAATCTATGTATGACATATAAAAAAAATTAAAAGGAAAAAAAATTCAATTTTCAAAATGATTATGGGGGAAAATGGGCGACTTCCGGCTAGCAGGGGGCGGCGGGGGGCAAAGAGAGGAAGAAGAAACGAATTATGGGGGAAAATGGGGCGAAATTTTGGCCAACCTAGGCTTTAAATACCTAGGGTGGCAAATGATGAGAGCCGTTGGATCAAGATAGATTGGATGGCCAATATGTGATCTCTGGATCACTCGTCAAAACGATACCGTTTTAGGGGCGTCTAGTTGAGGCTTGAGAGTTGGGCAGGTCAGGCACTTGGCTGCCAATTAGGGCCAAATTTCGTCCCAAATTTAATGAAACAAAACAATTTGGCTCAATTTTCTCAATTCTATTATCACACTAGACTAACAAATACAAAAATCAAATATAAGCAATGTGATAAACAAAAAATAGAAATTTACAGCATTTATAGCTTATAAATAGCAGGGTGTAATGATTCATGTGATGGGAAAGCTAAGAATGAAAATTAGCAAATTTCAAATGTTCTTTAATTTGGTTTAGCAAACCTCCCTCCATTCTTGTTTTCTTTTTTTCTTAGTTCGGTCATCGTTAAAATCAATAGAAACTATACAATATTCTTCAGCAAATATGGATCCATTACACTGCTCCATAGGTGCTAAAATGTCCAAATTGGTTTTCTGGCTAATTCTACTGTTCGGAAGCCATGTTGCTGCACAACACATGCACCACCGTGGTAGCTGGTCCGCGTGGAAACCCTACGCTTTTATCGGGGCTCTGATGGCACTCACGTGTGCCTCGATTATTGGCATTAGAAAGTGGTGTCTACGTGATCCAGCGGGGAGGGACATAGAGATGCAGGAGCGTCTTGCAGAAATTTGTACGATATGCTTGAACATGATGACTGGATCAATACTAAAAAACATAGTAGGTTTCAAGTAAATCAAATAAAACTATTTTCGTGTGCGCCTCACGTGCATCTCATGCATCACACATGCATCTTCTGTATATTAGTGAAAAAATTTCAAAATTCTTATATATTGTCAAAATCTATGTATGACATATAATACAAAATTAAAAGGAAAAAAGTTCAATTTTAAAAATGATTATGGGGGGAAACGGGCGATTTCCGGCGGGCAGCGGGCGGTGGGGGGTAGACAGACGAGAGGGAGTGAAGAGAGAGGAAGAAGAAAAGAATTATGGGGAAAAATGGGACGAAATTTCGGCTAACCTAGGCTTTAAATACCTAGGGTGACGAATGATGAGAGCCGTTAGATCAAGAGAGATTGGATGGCCAAGATATGATATTTGGATCACTCACCAAAACGACACCGTTTTGGGGGCGTCTAGTTAAGGCCTGAGAGTTGGGCAGGTCAAGCACTTGGGCTGCCAATTAGGGCCAAATTTCGGCTCAAATTTAATGAAACAAAATAATTTGGCTCAATTTTCTCACTTCTATTATCACGCTACACTAACAAATACAAAAATCAAATATAAGATATGTGGTAAACAAAAAATAGAAATTTACAGCATTTACATCTTATAAATTGCAAGGTGTATTCATTCTTGTGATGCGAAAGATGAGAATGAAAATTAGCAAATTTCACATGTTCTTTAATTTGGTTTAGCAAACCTCCCTCCATTCTTTTATTCTTGTTTTCTTAGTTCGTTCATCATTGAAATCAATAAAAAGTATATCTATATTCCTCTGCAAATATGGATCCATTACAGTGCTCCATAGGTGCTAAAAGGTCCAAATTGGTTTTCTGGCTAATTCTACTATCCGTCATGTTGCTGCGCAACACGTGCACCGCCGTGGTAGCTGGTTCGCGTGGAAATTCTACGCTTTTATTGGGCTCTGATGGCGCTCACGTGTGCGTCGGTTATTAGCATTATAAAGTGGTGTCTACGTTATCCAGCATAGAGGGATATAGAGATGCAGGAGCATGCTGCAGAAATTTGTACAATATGCTTGAACAAGATGACTGGATCAATACTCAAAAATTTAGTAGGTCTCAAGTAAATCAAATAAAACTAGCTTCGTGTGTGCCTCACGTGCATCTCATGCGTCACACGTGCATCTTCTGTATACTAGTAAAAAAAATTCAAAATTCTTATGTATTGTCGAAATCTATGTATGACATATAAAAAAAATTAAAAGGAAAAAAAATTCAATTTTCAAAATGATTATGGGGGAAAATGGGCGACTTCCGGCTAGCAGGGGGCGGCGGGGGGCAAAGAGAGGAAGAAGAAACGAATTATGGGGGAAAATGGGGCGAAATTTTGGCCAACCTAGGCTTTAAATACCTAGGGTGGCAAATGATGAGAGCCGTTGGATCAAGATAGATTGGATGGCCAATATGTGATCTCTGGATCACTCGTCAAAACGATACCGTTTTAGGGGCGTCTAGTTGAGGCTTGAGAGTTGGGCAGGTCAGGCACTTGGCTGCCAATTAGGGCCAAATTTCGTCCCAAATTTAATGAAACAAAACAATTTGGCTCAATTTTCTCAATTCTATTATCACACTAGACTAACAAATACAAAAATCAAATATAAGCAATGTGATAAACAAAAAATAGAAATTTACAGCATTTATAGCTTATAAATAGCAGGGTGTAATGATTCATGTGATGGGAAAGCTAAGAATGAAAATTAGCAAATTTCAAATGTTCTTTAATTTGGTTTAGCAAACCTCCCTCCATTCTTGTTTTCTTTTTTTCTTAGTTCGGTCATCGTTAAAATCAATAGAAAGTATACAATATTCTTCAGCAAATATGGATCCATTACACTGCTCTATAGGTGCTAAAATGTCCAAATTGGTTTTCTGGCTAATTCTACTGTTNATCACGCTCCTAAGTCCCAAATCACCTAACAGAGCTAACCAAATCATAAAAAATCCAACTCCGAGATCAAATACTAAAAAGTCAAGACTGAGTCAAACCTTTCAAATTAAAGCTTCAAGCTGAGAATCATCCTTTCATATCTTTTTCGATTAACCTGAAAATTAAAACCGCCGATTTACGTGAGTCACAATACATAACACAGGGCTAGTCATGCTCGAGAACTGGCGAGCGAAGTGAAAAAGCTCAAAACGAGCGATTGGGTCGTTACATCCTCCCCCACTTAAACATACGTTCGTCCTCGAATGTGCCCATAGTTGTTGCAAAAGCCAACAAGTCGTTGTATAACCATACCATGCAGATACCGGGGGGTGATTCCACGTCACCCTAGCCCATAAACCTTAGAACCACATTTCCACTTCTGAAATCATCTACAAGGTTAGAACCTCACATTTATACTCTGACTAAGTCCGAACAAGATGTAATAACCCATACCTGCAACCTCAGGTGCAATTACATGACATAACACATAACCCAAACACTTGTAGCGATAACTTCTAATCACAGCAGTTGCTCAAAACAACCGAATATTGATAATAAGCCTCTTATCAAATAAAGCCTCATTCCAACACTTTTGTATACTGCCAATGATAAATGAAACACATAGGAAGTCATAACCACCCCTCAGATCAACCATTCGTGAAGCCACTTCTCCTTTAGCAATGACCATAGCAAATTTCTAAGCCGAACATCAATATTATCTTTCCAACATGCTGAAATCGAATCCTTTTGTATGCATTCTAGATCCCAACGATCTAGTCTAATCCAACACAACTACTCTGGTGACATGACACATCAATACCATCAAAAGCCACAACTCGTGCAATCTGCACACCAATAAGCGACGTACTCAAATCATGAAGGAGCATTCACCATACCCATATCATCTTCAATGTTCTCAGAAGTTTCAGCCACGGGAGAAGGAAAATCTTGGCAC
>NW_017688951.1:0-569 GCF_001879085.1 Nicotiana attenuata
GCATTGTAAGATGATATCACGAGTTAAAGAAGCTGTGATGATAACAAGAATGGTATAATTATATGAATTATAATCTAAATCGAAATGACTATTCGGAGTTCTGATGGGATCCGGTGCGTTAGTGCTGGTATGATCGCATCCGACATTCCTTGCACTCTAAATTCCCTTATTGCCTTTCCTCCTTCCGCTCCAGGTCCGAAAGTGTAAAACCTTAAAACTACGTAACTTTACGCTCATTTATCCGTTCTACGCGATTCCTCTTTTGATCTTATGTATTTTTCGCGGGCAAAAGCGTTGACCAATAACTACAAGCCGCGCTCAGCGATAATATCACAATTAGAGGGTCCGACATGCCTGTCACACTAGGTCGCATGGAACGACGACATCGCAACTAGACGCCTTACGGATGCCGCCTTCGAGGCCAAGGCATAGTGACATGTCAAGTGCAACGGTGTTAAGCCCGTATGGTCGTGATTTACAATATCTACCTTTCAAATATTTTCCTTTTTTTTATTTTTCCCTAATTATTTTCTTTTAAAATAAATTATTATTTCATTTTATAAAAAAAC
>NW_017688951.1:5424-5899 GCF_001879085.1 Nicotiana attenuata
TTTATTATTTCACGTAAAAAAAATATCGTCTAAGCGCGTAAAACTCATTTGCTAATTTATTAGATCTACCGTCGATATATTAAAAGAAGCAGGATACAAATTTTTTAGGGTCACCCATCCTAGTACTACTCTCGCCCAAGCACGCTTAACTTCGGAGTTCTGATGGGATCCGGTGCATTAGTGCTTGTATGATCGCATCCGACATTCCTTGCACTCTAAACTCCCTAATTACCTTTCCTCCTTCCGCTCCAGGTCCGAAAGTGTAAAACCTTAAAACGACGTAACTTTACGTTCATTTATCCGTTCTACGTGATTCCTCTTTTGATCTTATGTATTTTTCGCGGGCAAAAGCGTTGACCAATAACTACAAGCCGCGCTCGGCGATAATATCACAATTAGAGGGCCCGACATGCCTGTCACACTAGGCCGCATGGAACGACGACATCGCAACTAGACGCCTTACGGATGCCGCCTT
>NW_017688952.1:0-670 GCF_001879085.1 Nicotiana attenuata
ATTAATATTTAAGATAACAAGGTTTAACTCATCCAAACGGACGACATAGCATCCGAATTACAACCTTGGAAATAATTCAGATTAAACTGAAAGGAAATCAAAACTAACTACCAAGACTCCCTCCGGGTAGGAAGGGGAGTTGCTTCCCAATTGTTAAGCTTTGCTTGGCCCCCCACGAACTGGACATCTGACTTGCTTGGACCTTCTCCGGCTTCCAACACATTCACCTCATGAAACAGCTTTTCAAACTTCTCAATCAGCTCCTTTTCGGGGTCAACCACACCACTGGGCATTGCCGTTACTAGGCGCTTCCTAGTACCAGGCCTGACAAAGGAACGGGAAAGGCGGGGGATAGGTTTTGGAAGGGTCCATGCTTTCTTTTTCATTTTTCTAGCTCGCCTTATGTCTGCAGCGGTGGGCTTGAAGCCTAAGACAAAAGTATCCAGGTTTGCAGGAAGAGATACTGGCTGTACGATGCCTTGTAAAGAAGCACCCAAGCCCTTTCCAGGTACAAATCCGTTCTTCAGCATTTTCGACGCAACCATGACGGATGCAGCAGCTACCTTTGGCACAGGAATACACTTCCCTTCCGGAATCTTCTCAACCGATACCGTATCAAAGACTTGATAAACCCATTGGCCTTTGTCATTCTCAGCTTCTATAAAAGGCA
>NW_017688952.1:5214-5899 GCF_001879085.1 Nicotiana attenuata
ACACTAACTAGTCGTCTTTAAGTTTTACTTACGTAGTCTTGCTTGACAGGAGGGCATGCTGGGTCAGTGGGCAATTTGTGAACCACCAAATCAGTGCTTAAACCTGGCATGTCGTCATACGACCATGCAAAAACATCCTTATAGTCAAAAAGCGCTTTAATTGTCTCTTCTCTGAGCTGAGGTTCCAAATGGACACTTATTTTCGTTTCCCGTACATTCTCCTGATCCCCTAAATTGATTGCCTCTGTGTCATTCAAATTAGGTTTGGGTTTTTCTTCAAAGTGGCTTAATTCTTTACTGATTTCCTCAAAAGCTTCATTATCATCATATTCTATTTCGTCATCACACTCGATTTCTTGTATTATTATGTCTGAGTTAGATTGGCTTTTAAGACTGGGCTGAAGATTCCTCATGCATGACACATCACTGAAACCAGCATAAAAGGGACTGTACAAGAAAGAAAAGAAAGACAAAAATGAAAACTATCAGGAATGAAAAAGAGGGAAATTGCATTTCATTAATATTTAAGATAACAAGGTTTAACTCATCCAAACGGACGACATAGCATCCGAATTACAACCTTGGAAATAATTCAGATTAAACTGAAAGGAAATCAAAACTAACTACCAAGACTCCCTCCGGGTAGGAAGGGGAGTTGCTTCCCAATTGTTAAGCTTTGCTTGGC
>NW_017688953.1:0-973 GCF_001879085.1 Nicotiana attenuata
GGTCGATTGTAGATAGATTGACCAAGTCGGCCCATTTCATTCCAGTGGCGACTACTTATACAGCGGAGAGGTATGCTAAGATTTATATTCAGTAGATAGTCCGATTGCATGGTGTGCCGGTGTCCATCATATCAGACAGAGGTCCTTAGTTCACTTCCCATTTTTGGAGAGCCGTGCAGAGTGAGTTGGGGACTCGTGTAGAGCTTAGCACAGCATTCCATCCTCAGACCGACGGACAGTCGGAGCGTACGGTGCAGATTTTGGAGGATATGCTTAGGGCATGTGCGATTGATTTTGGAGGGCAGTGGGATCAGTTCTTGCCTCTAGCAGAGTTCGCATACAACAACAGCTATCAGTCCAGCATAGAGATAGCCCCATTTGAGGCTTTATATGGACGACGATGTCGTTCTCCGATCGGGTTGTTTGAGCCTGGAGAGGCTAAGTTGCTTGGCACAGATTTGGTACAGGATGCCTTGGATAAGGTGAAGTTGATTCAGGAGAGGCTTCGCACCGCTCAGTCCAGGCAAAAGAGTTACGCGGACCAGAAGGCGCAGGATGTATCATTTATGGTTGGCGAGAAGGTTCTCTTGAAAGTCTCGCCCATGAAGGGAATTATGAGGTTCGGGAAGAAGGGAAAGTTGAGCCCAAGGTTTATTGGCCCCTTTGAGGTGTTGAGACGAGTTGGGGAGGTTGCTTATGATCTTGCTTTACCCCCTAGTTTATCGGGAGTTCACCTAGTTTTTCATGTTTCGATGCTTTGGAAGTATCATGCCGACCTATCCCACGTGTTGGACTTCAGCACCATTCAGTTAGATGAGAGTTTGGGCTATGAGGAGGAGCCAGTTGCTATTATTGATAGACAGGATCGCCAGCTGAGGTCCAAGAAGATTTCTGCGGTGAGAGTCCAGTGGAGGGGCCAACCGGTCGAGGAGGCGACCTGGGAGTCCGAGGAAGACATGCGGAGCAGATATCC
>NW_017688953.1:5221-5899 GCF_001879085.1 Nicotiana attenuata
GTGTTTGAATTGCCAGCAGGTCAAGTATGAACATCAGAGGCCAGGTGGCCTACTTCAGCAGATGCCCATACCAGAGTGGAAGTGGGAACGCATCACCATGGACTTCGTGGTTGGGTTACCGCGGACTTTGCGGAAGGTTGATTCAGTGTGGGTCATTGTAGATAGATTGACCAAGTCGGCCCATTTCATTCCAGTGGCGACTACTTATACAGCGGAGAGGTATGCTAAGATTTATATTCAGTAGATAGTCCGATTGCATGGTGTGCCGGTGTCCATCATATCAGACAGAGGTCCTTAGTTCACTTCCCATTTTTGGAGAGCCGTGCAGAGTGAGTTGGGGACTCGTGTAGAGCTTAGCACAGCATTCCATCCTCAGACCGACGGACAGTCGGAGCGTACGGTGCAGATTTTGGAGGATATGCTTAGGGCATGTGCGATTGATTTTGGAGGGCAGTGGGATCAGTTCTTGCCTCTAGCAGAGTTCGCATACAACAACAGCTATCAGTCCAGCATAGAGATAGCCCCATTTGAGGCTTTATATGGACGACGATGTCGTTCTCCGATCGGGTTGTTTGAGCCTGGAGAGGCTAAGTTGCTTGGCACAGATTTGGTACAGGATGCCTTGGATAAGGTGAAGTTGATTCAGGAGAGGCTTCGCACCGCTCAGTCCAGGCAAAA
>NW_017688954.1:0-547 GCF_001879085.1 Nicotiana attenuata
CTCTTCCGATCTAATCCGAAGAATATATCACCAATATCCCACTAAGCTTGTACGGATCAGACTTGGAAGAAAGTTAAGAACAAAACTTCCTATAATCTTTGTCATCATAGAGTCTTATGATCCCCGTTTTATGGGAACTGCCATGACCAACGGAAAACATTCCATCACCAACACCCTTGTCACTCTCAATTAAACTTCTTTTCTCCTTGGAAAATGAAATATAGAATTTGATGATAGGCTATAATTGCATATTTTAGTCGCTTATTACACTCGAATTTACTGCACTTTAATTGAGTTTGCGCTTTAATCGCTAGTGTTTTGCTAATTGTGTGTTTTATGCCTTGTAGGTGTGATTCCGAGCTATATAGATGTTATGGAATGAATTTAAGTGATTTGAAGCTTTGAAGTCTGAGTAAAAGCTCAAGGAATTAAGCCGGGATCGTATTCGGAGGTCAAATTTGATAATTAAGTACGAACGAAGACTTGAGGAGGCATATTGCGCACTGTCTAGTAAAATAGACCTAACTTTTTGCTCAGACTCCATTTG
>NW_017688954.1:5026-5899 GCF_001879085.1 Nicotiana attenuata
AAAAAAAAATGCGGGTGGTGGGGGTAGCAGTTGGGTATTTGTCCGCGCTGTATTTTTGCCTGGGATAAAAGTTTTTGTGTCAAAGTGGAACGAAAGAACCCATTATATTTTTAAATATTATGGGTTCATATCTATTTTTTTATATTTTTAATGGATTTTTACATACAAATTTTTACTCTGCGTCGAAAGTTATGGGTTCAGTTGAACCCGCAGTTATTACTGAAAATATATTTTAAAAAAATATTTTTCCTCGGGATGTGGGCAGAAAAAAGGAAAAAAACAAAATAATTTGAAATTACCAAAAAAAAGTTAAAAAAAAATTTTGCGGGGGGGGGGGGTAGCAGTTGGGTATTTGCACGCTCTACATTTTTACCTGGGGGAAAAATTTTGTGTTAAAGTGGAACAAAAAAAATGGAGTTGAAGGGCCAAAATGGAACAAGAGTTAGTTAGAGTGCCCAAATGAAATATTGGGCCAAGTTTAATGGGCTGTGTATGTATTTGGCCATTATAAAAATATGTCCAACATCAAATTTATATTGATATTTTTTCATTTTCTACTAAATTGACAAAATAATAATATGTCACGGCCCCAATCCCGGTCGTGATGGCGCCCAACACTAATGCTAGGCAAGCCCGACCAATTAAATACTCTCAACCCAAATACGCAATCCGTTAACAAATAATACGATTACAATAGCAAATGTCAAGGTTCCAATCCGAATCTAAATAAAATAGTACGGAAAATAATAACGAATATCCAAACATTCCCCCAATAGATCTGGAGTCACGAGTCTAGAGCCTCTAGATGTAACAGAGTAATATATCCATAGTAATAAAGAAGTCTAGGACATGGAAAGATAAGTGAAATAGAGG
>NW_017688955.1:0-872 GCF_001879085.1 Nicotiana attenuata
ATGTTATATTGCTTTAATATAGCAAAAGTTTCCTGCAAATGGCTAAGATGTTCCTCTGCGCGCAGGGATTTAACCAACATATCATCAATATAAACTTCCATGGTTTTGCCTAATTGATTCTCGAACATCTTGTTAACTAGGCGTTGGTAGGTGGCCCCGGCGTTGGTAGGTGGCCCCGGCGTTCTTTAACCCGAAGGGCATCACGTTATAGCAGTAAGTGCCATACTTAGTGATGAAGGACGTTTTTTCCTGATCGTCCTTATCCATCCGGATCTGATTATATCCGGAATAGGCGTCGAGAAAACTTAGCGTCTCGTGGCCGGCCGTGGCATCGATCATTCGATCGATGTTAGGCAAAGGAAAGGAATCCTTGGGGCAAGCTTTATTTAGATCTTTATAATCTATACACATTCTTAATTTATTACCCTTTTTGGGTACTACAACTACGTTGGCTAACCATTCGGGGTATTTAACTTCCCGGATGGACCCTATGTTTAATAGCTTAGTTACCTCCTCGTGGATGAAAGCCTGCTTGACCTCGGATTGGGGCCTTCTCTTTTGTTTGACTGGCCGGAATTTTGGATCTGTGCTCAACTTGTGAGTCGTGACCTCCGGGGGTATGCCTGTCATATCCAAATGGGACCAAGCAAATACATCTTCGTTAGCAGTAAGAAAAGAAAGCAAATTTTTCCTGAGCTCGGTAGTTAAACTCGAGCCCAGGTATACCTTTCGGTCTGGCGCACTCGAACGAATAGGGATCTGTTCCAGCTCTTCGACCGTTGATTTGGTGGCATCGGACTCATCCGGAGTCACGAAAGATCGGGGAAGGAAGAAGTCTTCTCCGAAGGTAGATTCTGGTTCAGCCTCTTTTA
>NW_017688955.1:5228-5899 GCF_001879085.1 Nicotiana attenuata
TGGTCCCCACGTGAAATCATTCTTCTTCTTTAGAAGATTGAAAAATTGATGGCTCCTATCCGAGGATCGGGATATGAACCGGCCTAGAGCAGCTATGCGCCCGGTGAGCCGTTGGACGGCCTTTACGTTATCGACAATCTTTATGTCCTCGATTGCCTTAATCTTATCCGGATTGATCTCGATTCCCCTGTTGGACACCATAAATCCTAGGAACTTTCCGGATCCAACCCCGAACGCGCATTTCTCCGGGTTCAGCTTCATGTTATATTGCTTTAATATAGCAAAAGTTTCCTGCAAATGGCTAAGATGTTCCTCTGCGCGCAGGGATTTAACTAACATATCATCAATATAAACTTCCATGGTTTTGCCTAATTGATTCTCGAACATCTTGTTAACTAGGCGTTGGTAGGTGGCCCCGGCGTTGGTAGGTGGCCCCGGCGTTCTTTAACCCGAAGGGCATCACGTTATAGCAGTAAGTGCCATACTTAGTGATGAAGGACGTTTTTTCCTGATCGTCCTTATCCATCCGGATCTGATTATATCCGGAATAGGCGTCGAGAAAACTTAGCGTCTCGTGGCCGGCCGTGGCATCGATCATTCGATCGATGTTAGGCAAAGGAAAGGAATCCTTGGGGCAAGCTTTATTTAGATCTTTATAATCTATACACATT
>NW_017688956.1:0-779 GCF_001879085.1 Nicotiana attenuata
ACACCGGACCTCCAAAATCAATTCCGTTCACACTCCTAAGTCACAAATCATCCCCGAAGCTAACCAAATCCCGGAACTCACATCTGAGCCTTCTAACTCATTAGTCAACATCCGGTTGACTTTTCCAAAACAAACCTTCCTTAAAGAGACTATGTGTCTCATTTCCATCCAAAACCAATCCAAATCGACTCGTTCACTCAAGACTCTTATAATAAAACATAAGGAAGCAGAAAAATGGGGAAACTGGGCGGTAACTCACGTGACAATGGGCCGGGTCACATCCTCCCCAACTAAAACAAACGCTCGTCCTCGAGCAGGTCAAGAAGCATACCTGAAGTCTCAAACAGCTGAGGATATCTGCTCCGCATCTCTCGCTCGGTCTCCCAAGTGGCCTCCTCCACGGGCCGACCTCTCCACTGCATCTTTACCGAAGCTATATCCTTTGATCTCAACTTTCGAACCTGACGACCCAAAATAGCCAATGGCTCCACATCATAGGTCAAATCATCATCCAACTGAACAGTGCTGAAATCCAATACATGAGACGGGTCCCCAACATACTTCTGGAGCATAGATACATGAAATTCCGGGTGCACGCCCGACAAGCTGGGTGGCAAGGCAAGCTCATAAGCCACCTCCCCAATCCTCCTAAGTACCTCAAAAGGTCCAAGAAACCCCGGACTCAGCTTCTCTTTCTTTCCAAACCGCATGACACCCTTCATGGGCGAAACCTTCAGCAAGACCTTCTCACCCACCATATATGACACATCCCGAACCTT
>NW_017688956.1:4146-5899 GCF_001879085.1 Nicotiana attenuata
TCTCGAGCTATATCAACCACCTCCTCGAATAAAGCTTCCAATACTCTCTCTCTAGTCATAAGAACACGGAGATGGTAGTTCAGGCCATCAACAAATCTCCTGATCCGCTCACGATCCGACGGAACCATCCAGACGGCATGACGAGCCAACTCTGAAAACCTCATCTCATACTGAGACACAGTCATATCTCCTTGCCGTAACCATTCAAACTGCCTACGCAGCTCCTCTCTACGGGACTGCGGTACATACTTCTCCAAGAAGAGAGTGGAGAACTCCTGCCAAGTCAAAGGTGCTGCACCAGTCGGCCTACGCCTCTCATACGCCTCCCACCAAGTGAAGGCAGCTCCAGTAAACTGAAAAGTAGTAAAAGCCACACCACTGGACTCAAGAATCCCTGCTGCACGAAGCATCCGCTAACATCTGTCGAGAAATCCCTGGGCATCTTCGCCCTCAGCACCATTGAAAGTCGAAGGCTGGAGTCTACCAAACCTCTCCAGACGACGCTGCTCATCCTCGGGCATAGCTGGGACCCTGAACTCCTACACTGGTGCAACTGGCTGAGCTGGAGGTGCCTCTGGAGTCTGTAATCCTTGCACTCCCTGCTTAGGTGTGCGAGCAGCGGGGGTTTGATTGCCTCCCCCAGCATGCAAAGTAGCTGCTGCTATGGTGGCTGAAACGACCTGAGCCAGGCCAGTGCAAACTGTCAAAATCTGAGCCAAGGTCTCTTGAAGGCCAGGAATCACGATGGGCATAGCTGGTGCCTAAACTGGTGCTGCTGGAGCCTGATCCCGAGCTGGGGCAACTGGTGGATCAACAAGCGTTGCCCCTGCAGCTCTACCTCTACCACGACCACGACCGCGTCCACGGCCTCTGGTGGTCTCAGTGGGTGGTACTGGTGGTCGTCCGCCACGTCCGGTAGCTCGTGTCCCACCATCTGTGAGAGGATAGAATAAAGAAAAGTTTAGTACTCGGATCAACAAGTTCGCAGACATGAATTTCAAGAATGTGGAATTTTCCTAAAGGTTTTGCAGCCTCCCGAGGATAAGTACAGACGTCTCCGTACCGATCCGCGAGACTCTACTAAACCAGCTCATGACTCGTGAGACCTAGTAACCTAGACTCTGATACCAACATGTCACGACCCAAATCCCAACCCGGTCGTGATGGCGCCTCTCGTGAAGACGAGGCCACCCAGAACAAAACTAACACCTCTTTTAGAGCAATTAATTAATATTAATAAAATTCTAACACATCCTCAATGTAGTCAATAAAGCGGAAAAAAACAACGATAATAATACGGAAAACCATCCCGATACAGCCCAAACCGGGGTGTCACAAGTCATGAGCTACTACAGAGTTGCCATAAGTCTACAGAATAGAGTGTTTGATACAATAGTCTGAAAGTACTGAAATGATATAAAATAGGGAGTCAAGGGGTTGCGGACGTCAAACAGCTACCTCGAAGCTCCAACACGCTGCCTGTCTATGAGGAATATCAGTGCTCAGGAGCGGACTCTACTATGCCTAAATCTGCACACATTGTGCAGGGAGTAATGTGAGTACTCCGACCCAGTGAGTAATAATAACAAATAATAACCGAAGATAAGAAATCACATAACTGCACAAAGCAATTCTATATCAGTCAGTAAAAGCAGTAAGACAGTAAACAGTACAGAATCAACTGAAACCTCCTTTTAAAATTCGGTAAAAATCAGGTAAAACAACAGTAAATAATGAGTAAAAATCTGCCCCT
>NW_017688957.1:0-5899 GCF_001879085.1 Nicotiana attenuata
AATTGTCCCCAGGTAGCACATATAATTGTTACCTCGTTAAAAACCTCGCCGGAAAAACCCATTTGGGATAAAAACCGATCTAAGCAAAAAAGAGTGCAACGCATACTTTAAAACCTAAGGTCTTCGTGTTGAATAGCTTCTCAACGTCTTCGATCGAACACCTACAATTAGTTAGTATCAAATACAAATGGAAAGGGAGAAAGTCCTACCTTAGCAATAATATCGTTTGAGGAGTGATATGATCCAAATGTTTAGCAATTGTTCGGCCTCTATTGTGCCAAGTTTGTAAGATCCCTTTCCGATGAAACCGAGGACCTGATATGGCCTTTCCCAATTTGGGTCGATCTTTCCTTTGTTCGGCTCTCGAGTATTGAGGGTGACTTTCCTCAAAGCGAAGTCCCCTATTTCGAAGTGTCGAAGATTGGCTCTTCCATTATAATATCTTTCAATTCGTTGTTTTTAGGCGGCCATTCGAACGAGTGCGGCTTCCCATTTTTCGTCTATCAATTCAAGGCTTGTGCTCATAGCCTCGTGATTTGATTCTTTCGTTGTGTATTGAAACCTGAGCTTGGTTCCCCGACTTTGACCGGGAACAGAGTTTCGGCGCCATATACTAAAGAGAACGGTGTTGCCCCCGTACTGGATTTTGTCGTTGTCCGGTATGCCCAAAGGACTTCGGGCAAAATTTCTCTCCATTTCCCCTATTGTCGTTCAGCCTTTTCTTTATGTTTTGAATGATGGTCTTGTTCGTTGATTCTGCCTGTCCGTTCCCACTAGGATGATACGGCATCGATAATATCCTTTTTATTTTGTGATCCTCGAGGACTTTGTATTTGCTGCCGTATAAATGTTTTCCATTGTCGCACACGATTTTCGGCAGGTTATCTCGAAATCGGCATATGATGTGATCCATATGAAGTCTATAACTTCTTTTTCTCTGACTTTCTCGAAGGCCTGTGCTTCACCCATTTTACGAGAAGTTAGTCAGTTCATAAACAAAATGAAATTTAGACTTTCTAAACGANCCATTAGTTATCCTTTTAATAAAGAACAAATAGATGTTTGCTTTGTGAAAGTTGGCTAATTTGTTTATTGACCTTAATTTTTCCTTTTAGTATAGATGATAACTGACTTATATACTAGAAGCTGACCATCATCGGTAATATAGGCAAGAAATTAAATATAGACTTATTTACTACTAAGATCCTGTTATGAATCAAAAGAAGTGATAATAGTTTTATTGCCCTTATATCCTATTGCTGTGAAGGATGACTCCTAATTCTTTATTTTTTCTTTTCTTTGCATGTACACTTTGGAGCAAATGGAGTCTTAATTCGAGACTCTCATAGTGAAAGTCTCATAGAGACTCAACGCTACCACCACCACATGGAGTCATTGCATACCATCTTTCATAGAGTGTACCGGATAGCAAGAGAACAAGCGAAATTCGCTTAGGGACGCCTATGGCGACCTCCTCCCCCTTCTTCTTCTGACATTTACTTTGTTTTTTTTGTTATGATTGTTACTCTGTTATGTGGTTTGGTTTTTGTTTTTTTTTTCTCTTTTGTTGTGTGTTTCGTTTTGGTTTCAATTTCTTGGGGTGACTGTTCGAATCTAATTTCTTGGGGTGACTTTTGGTTAATCGTTTTTTCCTAATTTAATTAACATATATTAATAGTTTTGCACGCTCATATGTTCTTCACGTAAAACTATTTTCAAATACTTGACCATGAGCTAAGCTGTATTCCTAAACACTAAAAAGTATTTAGAATGCCATACTTTTTTTTACCAAGATTTTTTCTAACTTAATTAACCTAAGTTTGGCCGGTAATCGTTATTAACAGATCTTAAAGAGTGCTTAACACCTTCTCTTTAGGATAATTAGAACCCTTACCTAAAATTTCTAAGGTTAAGCAGACCGTAAAAACAGAGTTAACTTTAACCATTATTTAGACAATAGGTGTCTTAATTCACCTTTAAAATAATTAGGTGACGACTCTCTTAATTAATTAAACCTCAGAATTACCAATATGTTGTACTCTAATTTGACCCGTGTTAAAATGGGGTATAACACCTCGTACTCAGCCTCCTTGTTAGTCAACTTAGAAGTTTTGATGGATTGTCTAATAGTATTGCCCGTGGGCGGCTTCAAAACGATGCCTAGCCCGAACTCCTTCACATTCGAAGCGCCGTTTGTGAAAAGGGTCCACCCCCCGATGATGTACCTGATTTTAACAAGAGTTCCTTCTCGATTTCGGGTACGAGGGTTGGCGTGAAATCGGCCACGAAGTGTGCTAAAATTTGAGACTTGATGGCCATTCGGGTTGATATTCGATATCGTATCCACTGAGTTCGATGGCCTATTTGGCCAATCGGCCCGACAGTTCGGGCTTATGCAAAACATTACGAAGTGGGTAAGTGGTTAATACACATATGGGGTGACATTGAAAATACGGTTTTAGCTTCCTATAGGCGCTTATCAATGCAAGTGCCAATTTCTCTAAGTGTGCATATCTAGTTTCTGCTTCTCCTAGAGTTCGACTTACATAATAAACAGGGAATTGCGTACCTTGCTCTTCTCAAACTAGGACACCACTTAGCGCTATCTCTAAGACTGCCAAGTACAAGTAGAGTTTTTCAGCTGCCTTTGGAGTATGAAGCAAAGGTAGGCTCGAGAGGTATCGCTTAAATTCCTCTAACGCCTGTTGGCTATCTGGGGTCCAGGCAAAATCGTTCTTCTTTTTGAGTAGATAGAAGAAATCTATGACTCCGATCCAATGATCTCGAGATGAATCGGCCTAAGGCAGCTATCCGCCATGTCAGCCTTTGCACGGCTTTAACGTTGTCCACGACGGTGATGTCTTCGATAGCCTTGATTTTATCGGAGTTGATTTTGATTCCCCGATTCGACACCATGAAGCCAAGGAACTTGCCCGAACTGACCCCGAAAACGCATTTCTCGGGGTTGAGCTTCATGTTGTATTTTCTTAGTATCTCGAATGTTTCCTGCAAATGTGTCAAATGGTCCTCTGCGTGCAAGGATTTAACTAGCATGTCATAAATATATACTTACATTGACTTACCTATCAGTTCTTCAAACATTTTATTTACTAGGCGTTGGTAGGTAGCTCCGGCGTTTTTTTTAGCCCGAAAGGCATTACATTATAACAATATGTTCCATACTTAGTGATAAACGAAGTCTTTTCCTGGTCTTCCGGGTTCATTTGAATTTGATTGTACCCGGAATAGGCATCGAGAAAACTAAGGATCTCGTGACTGGCCGTGGCATCGATCATGCGATCGATGTTAGGCAGTGGAAAAGAATCATTGGGACATGCCTTGTTTAAATCCTTATAATCTACAAACATCCTAAGTTTGTTCCCTTTTTAAGGAACTACGACTACATTGGCTAACCATTCGGGATATTCACTTCCCGGATGGACCCTATTTTGAGAAGTTTAGTTACCTCGTCCTTTATACATGTGTGCTTTACCTCAGACCGGGGCCTTCTCTTTTGTTTCACCGGTCTGAACATTGGGTCTAGGCTTAGTCGATGTGTTGTTATCTCCGACGATATCCCTATCATGTCTAAGTAGGACCAAGTAAAACAATCTATGTTATCAATAAGAAATTGAATGAGCTTTTTCCTGAGTTCGGGGGTTAACCACGTTCCCAGGTATACCTTTCGCTCGGGCAGGTACTCGATCAATATAACCTGTTCCAGCTCTTCGACCATTGATTTGATGGCGTCGGAATCTTCGGGAACAACAAAAGTTTGAGGGGTCAAAAAATCTTCCTCTTCCTCTTCCATTTCCTGCTTCTTTGATTCGGTTGAGACTGGTGGCGGTGATTGCTATTTGGTTTCCTGTTTACCCTTGATGCTCGATCCTTCCAATGTTGATAGCGCCAATATCGGTATTATCTCATCGACCGCGAACATTCTTATTGCAGCATGCTGCTCCCCGTACACTGTTTTTACCCCGTCCGGCATTGGGAATTTCATCATTGGTGGAGAGTCGAAGGGACCGTCCTTATATTGTGGATCCAAGGCCTCCCGAGCAGGGCGTTGTACCTCATGTTGCCCTCGATTACGTGAAACTTGGTATCTTGGATAGTTCCATCCACATTCACCGGTAGGATAATCTTTCCTTTAGTTGTTTCACTGGCCATATTGAAACCGTTCATGACCCGAGCTGCGAGCACGATCTGATCTTGTAGGCCGAGCTGCTCCATGACCCTTGATCGGATGATATTTGTCGAGCTACCTGGATCCACTAAAACACGCTTAACTTGAACATTATTTAATAAGATAGAAATTACCAGGGCGTCGTTGTGAGGCTGAGAAATTCCCTCTGCTTCCTCATCGTTGAGTGATACGGTGCCTTCTAGCACATAGTCACGGGTCCGTTTCTCCCTAGTAATTGATACCTTAGTGCGTTTGAACACGGGCCCTTATGGAATATCGACCCCTCCGACGATCATATGAATTACATGCTGCGACTCCTCTTGTTCATTTTTCCTGTTGGCGTCTCTTTCCCCAAAATGATTCTTGGCTCGATCACTTAGGAATTCTCGAAGGTGACCCTCATTAAATAAACGGGATACCTCCTCTCTCAATTGCCTGCAATCCTCGGTCCTGTGACCATGTGTGCCATGATATTTACACATCACATTGGGGTTCCTTTGGGAAGGATCGGTCTGTATGGGCCTGGACCATATGGTATCTTTGATTATTCCAATTTCCAATATAATGCCTGACGCATCGACACTAAAATTATATTCCAGCAATCGAGGTGCCTCTGTGGGATCGGTGTACTTATCAAAATCACTTTTGCTCATGAGTCCCCGAGAATTCTGTCCTCGATCGCTTCTTCGATCGTTCCGAGCAAAATTGCATTGTTCCTGCGATCTGAGGTGTACAGTTGATATCGGTCTTTGTTCGATCTTGGCTCCATGTTGATGTCCCTCTAATTTTTGGCTGCTGACCTGTTTGGGTGCACTAAGCCGGAATGAGCTCCTAATTGGTCATCCTCGACCCTGATCTTCGATTGGTACCGATTGTGTACATCTTCCCAAGTTATAGCCGGATACTCGATCAAATTTTGCTTCAGCTGACTTGATACTATCGAACTTCGTTGATTCAATCCCTGAGTGAAAGCTTGAACGGCCCAATCATCTGCGGCCGGTGGCAACTCCATGCGTTCCAGTTGAAATCGGGATACAAACTCCCTCAATATTTCATTATCCCTCTGTCTTACTTTGAAAAGGTCTGATTTCCTTATCGCAACTTTTATGGCTTCGGCATGTGCCTTTACGAAAGAATCTGCCAACATGGCAAACGAATCAATGGAATTTGGTGGTAGATTGTGCACCAAATCATTGCTCCCTTCAATAGGGTTTCCCCGAACTTCTTTAATAAAACAGATTCGATCTCATTATCTTCCAAAATCGTTACCCTTGACGGTGCATGTGTAGGAGGTGACATGCTCGTTGGGATCGGTGGTCCCATTGTATTTAGGTATATCCGGCATACGAAACTTCTTTGGAATGGGTTTCGGAGTCGCGCTCGGAGGCAACGGCTTTTGTACAAATTTCTTTGAATCTATCCCTTTCAAGATTGGAGGTGCCCCAGGTATCTGATCAACTCGGGAGTTGTATGTTTCCACATTTTTATCATTAGCTTTTATTTTCTTCTCTCCTGACTCAATTCTTTGGTGAGCTCCTCGAGCATTTTCATTATTGCAGGATCGGTCCCCGATTCTTTACCATTTGACCTTTCCGGCACTGGTTCGGTACGACGAGTGATTTCTGGCTCGACCCCACTCGGAACTCTATGTTGATTTTGTAGCTGGGCAGTAGCGGCTTGCTGAGCCTGTAGCATTTCGAATATCACTTGGAG
>NW_017688958.1:0-1008 GCF_001879085.1 Nicotiana attenuata
TCTCTCTCTCTCTCTCTCTCTCTCTCTCTCTCTCTCTCTCTCTCTCTCTCTCTCTCTCTCTAAAAGCATCAGAAAATATGCTCAAAATGAGCTATAACACCGAACATATCGATAGGGGGTCGGGTTTAAAAATTAGAAAATTGGAGCCCCGAGTTAGGTCTGCGATCACAAAGTGGATATGCGGCCTGCAGAATGGACCACAAAAGTGCTCCCAAAATCTGAACATTCTGTCTGGGTTTGCGGCAGAAATGCGGTCCGCATACCCGTTCTGCGGTCGCATAATGCACCGCAGAACTGCCCTTTACAAAATCCCAAGATAATTATGCGACGATTATGCGGTCCGCATATCAGTTATGTGATCGCATAATGGATCGCATTTTTGACTTCAAATTTGACTAACACACTGACTCACTTTGCGGCAAAAATGCGGTCCGCATACTTGATTTGCTACCGCATTCTAGATCGCATAATAGCACTTTTCTGGAAAACTTTGATTCTTGATTTTTAAATGCATAGATCAGTACAAAGGGTCCGAACAGCGGCGAGCTTGCTCGCCGCGAAGAATTTTACACATAAGAATGAATTTCTTGCATGCATATCAAACCATAGAGTATTGGAGGATAGTGTACTAAAAAGGAGGCAACTGGGGATATAAAATGATAGAAATTCTCAAAAAGGACCTAAGATCACAATGCACCTTTAGTGTTTGATAATATGTTTAAACAAGCTAAAATCTCAAGCTCGTCTCTAATTCTCGGTTCAATTTGTAAGTCTTACACAATAGATCGAAGTGCTAAGAATTCGGAATTTTTAAGGATTAAGGAAAGCTATATTGAGGTACGTATGGCTAAAACCCCATTTTACTAGAAATTGAGCTCCGTTGGCGTTTACGCAAGTGTGGTAAGACTAGAACTGGTTGATGTATTGATTGTTATTTCACATTATTTGATTGTTATTTCACATTAATTGATTCGCAAATATATATATATATATATATATATATATATA
>NW_017688958.1:3557-5899 GCF_001879085.1 Nicotiana attenuata
CCAGGTAGAACACTGAGAATTTTCCTTACAAGCTTGTTTCTGGGAATAACATCTCCAAGTGAATGAAGCTTATTTATGATGGATGTGAATCTAGTTTGCATATCTTGTATAGACTCATCGTTCTTCATTCTGAAGAGCTCATACTCAGTGGTGAGCATGTCAATATTGGACTGTTTAACCTGAGTAGTTCCTTCGTGTGCGGTTTGCAATGCTTCCTATATTTCTTTGGCAGAGTCACAGGCTGAGACTTTGTTGTACTCATCAGGTCCTATACCACATACCAGATTTTCTTAGCACGATAGTTCTTTTCTACGGCTTTTCTGTCAATATCACTGTACTTTTTTCTGTCTTTCGGCACCATTGGTCCTGTTTCTCCAAGCTTCTTCATATGAACATGTGGACCATCAGAGATAATGTCCCATAGTTCTGAGTCTTCAGCCATTATAAAATCATGCATACGAGTCTTCCAGCAACCGTAGTAGTGACCATTGAATCTGGGAGGTCTGTAGGTTGATTGTCCTTCCTCAAGATTGGCTGGAGCAGCCATTGAGATCCTTTCTAGGTGTTAACCTTTTAGAAAGAGCCTACTTTGATACCAATTGTTAGTTTATATGAGTCCACCAAACTATAGAGTACCTGGTGCTCTATAATTTTCCACTAAGAATACTAGGAAGCAGTAAGTAAAAGAGACACGGGATTTTTTACGTGGAAAAATCACACTCAAAGGGACAAAAACCACGACATACACTTGTAGGCTTTCAACTTCACTAACTTGTAATCACACTATTACCAGCCACTTTGTAATGACTCTATTACAAAGACTTTAACTTAACTAACTCGTAGTACACTTACCACAAGCCTCTTTGTCACTCACTAGTTACAAAGACTTTAACTTATGACTAACTTTAGTCACAACACAAACTTATAAGGTTTGTGAATTTTGGGTTTCCTAAAACACAGCTTCTAAGAAAGCAAGACAGGAGTTCAATGAAGAACAGCTAACAAGATTACAACTCAACTATGGATGTACATAGACTCATTGTGAAACTGATCCTTTAGTGGAGTTGTCTTCTTGTTCTTGACACACTTGTGACTTTAATACTGGATTGACTCTTTTATGCCTGAGAGAATATCACTAAATGCTCAAGTGAACATCTTGTGCCTTGCATCATGTTATTATACTGCCAAAGACATCACAAGGATGATGTCAATTCTTAGTACAAGCCTCTTCAATAGGAGTGACTACTGCACTATCGCGTGAACAGTAGAAGGCAGTCACTTTCTGCAATTACGTTCCAGTTGTTGACTTGTACTTCTGTCAGAGAACACCAAGGGATCAGGTCCCTATCGCATTCCTCTTTGTAGTAGTTCATTAGCTAGAGTTCAGACTGAACTTCGTTCATTTGAAATGTGTACCAAGTGAGTCAGGCTCGCTAGGTTCTTAACAGTAAGTTTGTTAGATCATCAAAACACAAGAAATATAAGGCGAAGACATTGAAAACCCAATAGAAAAATATTATCAGAACAAATAAAGACAGTTGTGTGATGTTTTAATATCTTTTCTGTGTTGACCATCTTGACTAATATTTTTCCATCCTGCGAAATAATAACACAAATCAATAGAGAAAGATCAGCATGAGAATATTTCCCAAAGCAATAAGATTAACTTACTGGGAATGATGGAAACAAATCAAACTTGCAAAAGAACAAGTTGATACCTTCAAGGAAAGATGAATATTTCTTTTCTTATATCTTTTTCCTTTTAATTTTGGGGGGTGGTTTGAGTTGAACATTATCACAACAAATATGCAAACTGGCTTGTACACCATTATACTCAATGTAAAGAAACTGTAAGAGGTTATCTTTTTCGAAAGAAGATTTCTGCCAGGACTAAATGGATTAACGATATTTTAATTCTTTGACACTTACAGTATCGACTTTCCTCCTTGATCCACCCATCCATTGTAACGTTGTGGCAGAATTCTTCCTTGCAGCCTCCACTAAATCGTGAAGAGATAATTACAGAAGGACCAGAGGGGAAAAAGAAGGAAATGAAAAACAAGTATCACCTAAGTGAAATAGTCTCTCAGGTGGGTCAAAATCATATGAGTTTTACAGACTAGTAATAATAAGTTAAAATATACAATGGCTAATATCTGCCTCCAAAATTTAACATGCTAGATAATTATAAAGTGGAGAAAATATCATAGATGATATCATATTTGACCTTCTATTAACCGCTCGTGACAATCAAATATCTAGTTATTGATTACAAATGGAAGTATATGACCTCCAAGGCACTTCTGTATTCAGATTATTTTAAATCAAACCGTCACAAAGAA
>NW_017688959.1:0-565 GCF_001879085.1 Nicotiana attenuata
GGAACCATGATTCATCAGCAGAAGTATACAAAAGAACTAATCAAGAAGTTCAAAATGGAAGACTCTAAAGAAATAGATACACCTATTGCAACTGCCACTAAATTAGATATTGATGAACCTGGTTCATCAGTTGATCAAAAGTTGTATAGGGGTATGATTGGTTCACTATTGTATCTTACTGCCAGCAGACCTGACATTGTTTTCAGCGAGGACTTTGTGCTCGTTTTCAAGCTAATCCTAAAGAGTCTCACTTGACTGCTGTCAAGAGGATATTGAGATATCTGAAGGGGACTACTGAATTGTGCCTATGGTACCCCAAAGGTAGTAATTTCGATCTAGTAGGTTATGCTGATGCTGACTATGCAGGTTTCCTAGTGGATAGAAAAAGCACCTCAGGTATGGCTCACTTTCTTGGTTCATGTCTTATATCATGGGCTACCAAGAAACAAAATTCAGTAGCTCTATCTACTGCTGAAGCTGAGTATGTGGCTGCAGCTTCTTGTTGTGCTCAACTACTGTGGATCAAACAATAATTAGTAGACTTTGGTATAGAAGTGGGATGCAT
>NW_017688959.1:4924-5898 GCF_001879085.1 Nicotiana attenuata
TACCAAGTACCTGAGTCTCACCCCATTGAGAACATCATCAATGATCCAACATCTGGGGTCAAGACAAGATCACAACTGAAGAACCTGTGTGCATTTGATGCTTTTCTGTCCCTCATTGAACCTAAAAATGTGAGTGAAGCTCTACAAGATGTAGATTGGGTCAATGCTATGCAAGATGAGCTCAATCAGTTTGAAAGAAGCCAAGTCTGGCACTTGGTTCCAAAACCAAAAGACAGGTCAGTCATTGGGACAAAATGGGTCTTAAGGAACAAACTAGATGAAGATGGAACAGTTATAAGAAATAAGGCAAGGTTGGTGGTTCAAGGCTATAGTCAAGAGGAAGGCATTGATTATGATGAGACTTTTGCTCCAGTGGCTAGACTTGAAGCAATTAGACTCCTCATAGCCTTTGCAGCACATATGGAATTCACTCTTCATCAAATGGATGTCAAAAGTGCCTTCCTAAATGGCTATCTCAAAGAAGAAGTGTTTGTGAGACAACCTCCAGGATTCGAAAGTAAAGAATGTCCTGATCATGTATACAAGCTAGATATTCTCAAGCAGGCCCCAAGAGCTTGGTATGAAAGATTGTCAAATTCCTTCTGGAGCATGGGTACAAAAGAGGTAAAATTGACAGCACTTTGTTCCTAAGGGAAAAAGGTAAAGATCTTCTTGTTGTACAAATATATGTTGATGATATAATATTTGGGGCCACTACAGATAGGTTGAGTAAGGACTTTGCAAAATTAATGGGAAGTGAGTTTGAAATGAGTATGATGGGCGAACTAAATTTCTTCCTAGGCTTGTAGATCAAACAAAGTCCAAATGGAACCATGATTCATCAGCAGAAGTATACAAAAGAACTAATCAAGAAGTTCAAAATGGAAGACTCTAAAGAAATAGATACACCTATTGCAACTGCCACTAAATTAGATATTGATGAACCTGGTTCATCAGTTGATCAAAAGTTGTAT
>NW_017688960.1:0-1001 GCF_001879085.1 Nicotiana attenuata
AACGATTTACAATGTCACGCACACACTCAGCCTATCATGTTAGTCCAATACTTAGACATTCATGCCAGCTTAGTACTCAGATTACTCAAACATTCGTCGCCAGTTCAATATTCATATATCCATGTTAGTTCAGTATTCACGTATCCATGGCAGAACAATATTCAGTCAATGTAGTAGTCATTCAGTTCAGTATCGCAACAGTTCAGTAATCATGTATTCATTCAGTTTAGAATACAAGTATTAATGAAAGTTCATGTTTCCACCAGACCTGTTTAAGGTCCGGAGTTAGCAGAAGTTACAGTCAGGACAATCATTCAAGGACGAATGATCCCAAGGGGGAGATAATGTAACACCCCCTAAATTCGGCTTAGGTATGAATGAGTTAAAGGAGTAGTAAGGTTATATTTTGGACATGTGAAGTCCCATCGGGATGATTACTGGTAAAATAGTTGTTTCAAAATCAAGATGGAAAGTGAGGTGCATAAGATTTGACAAAATCGACTAAGTTTGCAGAAGGTCTGTCTTCCAGTAGGGTATAGTAAAAATATGTAAGGAATTTTGGAAAACCCAAAGCACGAAAGTTTTAGTCCATTGAAATAGCTTTCCAATGATATATTATGGAGCCCAAACGGATCTCTTGGCAAAAAGTTATGCACGGTTTATAGAATAGTATGTGATATGCGCGCCCTGAGCGCGCCCCTAGCGCGGTCGCGCTTCTTTTGAGGCAGTGTTATTGCCGTTTGCGCGGTCAGTAGCGCAGTCAGGTCTACAGGTGCACGGGCACACTCGTGGGGGGTCGTTTTAAAGCCCTACTTCGTCCCGCACAGCTCCGAAACTTAAAAGCTTGCTCTAGAAAGGGGAACTCTCAAAAACCTAACTCCTTAAGGGTCCTTCCACCACCCAAGGTAAGTTTTAATGGTGATTCTAAGCTAATTTCAATTTCCCGACATCTTATTAACATGGGTAAACCCTCCATATCATTAGATATTCGATTGGGACAT
>NW_017688960.1:5136-5898 GCF_001879085.1 Nicotiana attenuata
GGACCAAATTTGGTCTATCAGACTATAGAGAAAGTTAAGTTGATTCAAGAGCGTTTGAAGATGTTAGAGTTCCAAGTTGATGATTGGGTGTTTCTGAAAGTTTCGCCTATGAAAGGCGTTATGAGATTTGGGAAGAAAGAAAAGCTCGATCCCAAATATATCACGTCATATATGATCCTACAAAAGATCGGTCAAATAGCTTATGAGTTGGAGTTGCCACAAGAATTAGCGGTGGTACAACCAGTATTTCACGTATCATGTTATAACATTCAAGTTTCCAGTACTCAGATACTCATGTCAGTTTAGTACTCAGATACTCATGTTAGTTCAGTACTCAGATACTCATGTCAGTTCAGTACTCAGATACTAATGTCAGCTCAACACTCAGCTACTCATGTTAGTCCAATACTTAGACATTCATGCCAGCTTAGTACTCAGATTACTCAAACATTCGTGCCAGTTCAATATTCATATATCCATGTTAGTTCAGTATTCACGTATCCATGGCAGAACAATATATCTTCTTTTACCTTTTTTTCATAAATCATTGATTTGATATGTTCAGCATAAAAATATGTTTCATTTAATTATTTTATTGTGGCCGAACAACTTGTGCTTGTATTACTGCATTGAGTTTCAATAGTGAGGCGTATAGTTGGCTGGCTGCAAAGATTAATTTCAAGGAACACTCATGCTCCAACAGAAACGTTTCCGACTTTTACAATATATCAAGACCATCAACCATAGTGTTAAATCAAGGTA
>NW_017688961.1:0-967 GCF_001879085.1 Nicotiana attenuata
ACTTATCAGGCTATATTTTAAGCCATCTATCAAATAGACATTCTCAATGGAATGAGAGTCTGTCTTTCCTACCTTTCCAACACCAATAATCTCACCTTTCTTTCCATTTCCAAAGGAGACATTACCTCCTTTTAGGTTCTCAAGTGAAAGGAACTGGTTCTTGTTACCAGTCATATGTTTTGAGCAGCCACTATCCATGTACCATATTTGGCTACTTCCCTTCACTTGGTCCTGCAAAAAGAAATCATGGGTTAGTCTTAGGAACCCAAACTAGTTTGGGTCCCTTTCTATGGGCAAAATGATGAATTAAATTTTTCTTTGCCCAACCAGGCAGTTTGTGCTTTTCTTGAACAAAGGCTTTGTTCTTTTGGCTGGCCTTTTCTCTTGCATTACATTCATTTTTGTAATGGCCAGTATTACCACAGTGTGTGCAGATCTTATTCTCAGGAAGTGTGAGATACTTGTTTTTGGGATCCCATTTTGGAGCTTGTGTCCCAAATCCAAGTCCTCTCTTGTTGCTACTATGATGTTCTTGCAGCCAGGAGAGTGCATGTTCTGTCTAGTTCATGCTTTACCTTTCCTAAATCTTCTTTTAGGACTTTAATCAATTCATCTTTCTTGTACAGTTCATCTTTCATTTTTCCTAGATTTTCTTCTAGGGTGAGAAATGATTGATCAGCCCTTTTCTTTCCTGTCCCTAATTTCAGTTTAATATTTTCAGATCTAAGTTCTAGAATCTTATTTTCAAGTTGATGAACCTGGTTCTTCAACTCGGTATTTGTGTTGTCCCTCTCATCAGCCCTAGACTCTAACCTTTTACATTTTTCTTCTAGGATAACACATTCCTTAGACAGAACATCCTTCTCACTGTTTATTATTTCAGACTCATCTATGAAGTCCATCAGCAGATCAGCCAGTTTTTCTTTAGACAAGAACTTAATCTTTTCTTTAAGGTGTAGAATACTTA
>NW_017688961.1:4906-5898 GCF_001879085.1 Nicotiana attenuata
CTCGTCACTACTTCGCCGGGGTTAGGCTAGACACTTACCAGCACATGGGGTCGGTTGTGCTGATGCTACACTTCTGTGCATTTTTGCACAGGTCCAGGTTTTGAGGAACAGCAGCAGCAGTAGTTCGGAAGCAGGCGATTCATATTCACGAGACTGAGGTAGCCTTGCAGGCGTCCGCAGGCCCGGCGTCTCTTCTCATTGTTTTCTTTTAGACTGTTGCCTCATTGTTTTTAAGACAGATAGCTGTTATATTTCTTTCAGACCTTTGTATTTAGTTTATTCTTAGTGGTTCGTGAGTAATGTGACACCAAATCTTGGGTAGAGGTTGTTTTTGACTATTCCGCGTTTTAAATTCATCATTTTAAGACAAACTTTCGCTATTGTTCTTATTAGACTTTATGTTCTATATTGATGTTATAAACTGTTAAAGATAATTGCTAGTGATGGAAAGGTAATTAAGTTGGCTTGCCTAGCTACCCCGAGTAGGCGCCATCACGACTCTGATGGTTGGAAATCCGGGTCGTGACAACCTGCCATTATTAAAAGTTCTTGTATGTGCGCTTAAGAGAAGTCTGTTCTTAACTAAGTGCAGAAATTTGACATTTATGAACCTTTCAAATGATTTCCCTTTTCTTACTGTTACTATCGAGTGTTCCATTAGAATACTTTAGTATTTGGTCCAATACTTGAAATAAAGTAAGAAAGCATGTGTTTCTGTGCGTTAGATGATGTCATGGTATTATTTGTCTTAAGAAAAGTCCGCTGCTACTTCGTTATTCTTTTTTAGAAGGGCATGCTGCAAGGACTTTTATGACTTAATATGAAAGTTGAAAACCATGTTTTTTCGGAGTGTGAAGGATTATGTTGACCATATTTATCTTTTCGACCTTTTAGATTTCATATGAATATGAAAAGTTAGTATTCAGGCTTGGATAAAGACCTAAATCTATTGGCATAAGCTTGTTAATTTGGTACATAATCTTGGTGTAAAT
>NW_017688962.1:0-697 GCF_001879085.1 Nicotiana attenuata
TGGTTTTCAACCAAGCGAATAACCCCAGTATTCTTGGATAACCAAATTCCTGACATTTTGTTTTAAAAAGATTCAAATATAAGTATGTGAATGAGTTTTGGGTTGGTGAAGGGATCGATAAAGGGTATTTATACAGATGATTATAAGCTTGTTAATATATAAATATTTACACACGTTTAAGACAAGACTTATTAATACTCCCTCCGTCCAATTTATGCACCATCGTTCGGATTTCGAAAGTCAAAAGATTTTTTTGTTGCCGGTAACTTTTTGATGTCTTTTACATATTTTTGAATTGCTAATTATTGTGATTTATAGTCCGCAAGTATTGGCTGAGTTGGTTGGATGAGTGATTTGAGACTCGTGATCGATTCCCCTACCAGCAGCCTCCTTAGTAAGAGCTCGTCGCACCGGACGTGCTTAGTGCGGTTTACATCTTCTTGTATAGTTTGCGAGCTATTGCATCATGAGCAGGTTACCCAGTGCTCACCTGAAGGGAAGCGGCTGCGGGTTTCCCTGGGAATTTTCCAAATTAAAAAAACTTATTGTGACTTAATAGTACGTTTTAACGAAATTTTTTAATATGTAAATTTTATTTAAAAAACTTTCAATATATGAATTTACAGGTTGAATTTAAAAAGTTTGACTCTAAAAATCCAAATGGTAGTCAAAAAAAAAACTTGAAAAGTGGGATAAT
>NW_017688962.1:4416-5898 GCF_001879085.1 Nicotiana attenuata
ATCTCAATCTAATCAAACCCTTCATCGATCCATACCCATCAACCCCCCACTCCTCCTTCGCCATATCCACCAATACCTCCCTCGACGGAGAGAAATTTGGGGTTGGCAACACTGCCGGAGTCACAGGACAGGGTGACACCAATGAGGCAATACCACCACTCTTCTTTGCCCTAATAATAAATGACGTCGTGTTCCTGGGAGCAAAAGGGGCACCCATATTGTTGTTATTATTATTATTATGATAAAATTTCTTCTTAGGGAAAAATCTCCTGGCCTTTAATCTGTTCTGATTTTGCAATTCATTAAGTGTTGGTGGCTTATATCCACCACTAAATCCTCCAACATTTCCATCACCATTAAGATACCCAGAAGCCATTATAGCCTTTTCTTTTCTCCTCCCACTATCCATCCTCTTATCATTCTTAATTCCCTTTTTACCCTTCCAATTGTTCCTAGGTCCTAAGTTTTTCGACAGCTTTCCTCCGGCAACAAATCCATGGCCCTTCATAACATTAGGGTTCTGAAACTTCATCTGATCAATTGTCATTGTCGGCGGCCAAATCCCATAGCTCCGATTCATCATTGATGGTTGCTGCTGTTGCATCTGTGAATGAAACTGAGGGTTTTAGATTGAGTTTAAGCTGTGCACTGACGATGTAATAAAATATTTACACAATCAGGTAATTGCAGATAATTTATTTAATAGAACTCTATTTAATGCTGGAATTTTCATGAATGCTAGGATTATCCTTTACTTGAGACATGTCTATCGGAAACAACCTCTCTACCTTCACAAGGTAGGGTAATGTCTGCGTATTGTTGTTGATTGGTTAATCTTTAATAAATGGTAAGTAACACTAATGGTGTACAAAATTCATTTAAGTTGTGCGCAATGATGGTGTATAAAATATTTACACAATTAGGTAATTGCAAGTACACTCTATCTAATAGCATTGATTGGTAACCTTTAACAAATGGTAAGTACTTAATACTGACGGCATAAATTTCATTACAATATTAGTGCATATAACTAATCTAAACGACGCAGTATTCATATAATAAGAAGCAAATTTAAATTAATCAATTTGATTAATGATTACCAGTTGTTGTTGAAGATGTGGATTCATGATCTGAGATTGACTCATACTCATCATCACTTGTTGTTGTTGATTCATCATCAATCCTTTTTCGTTCATAATCAACCAAAATCAAAATCCTAACCCTAGAAAATCAAACTGAAGATCAAAATCAGAACCTCAAAAGCCCCAAAAGGTATAAAAACCCGCTAAACCAACGACAAAATAATCCAAACCCTCACCTTTCAAAATTATTGATTAAAATACCAAAAAAAACGAAAAACGAAAAGTTAGAAATAATTACAGAAAAAGTTATAGATATCTATAGATTTTTTTCTTGAATTATTATATCAGGGAACAAATTTAGAATATTTTTAGTAAAATTTAAGGTAATTTATTTTGTTAG
>NW_017688963.1:0-737 GCF_001879085.1 Nicotiana attenuata
CATACAACTTCTTCTCTCTCAAGGTCTAGAGCATTGTCCTCAAGTGCTGCTCATGCTCTCCCCGACTCCGGGAATACACCAGGATGTCATCGATAAAAGACAAATGACAAAAGAGTCAAGATATGGCCGGAATACACTGTGCATCAAATGCATAAAAGCTGCTAGGGCATTGATCAGCCCAAATGACATAACAAGGAATTCGTAATGACCATACCGAGTCCTGAAGGCAGTCTTCGGAATATCTGGCTCCCGAATCTTCAACTGATGGTAACCTGAGCGCAAATCAATCTTAGAGAACACCCGTGCGCCCTGAAGCTGGTCAAACAGATCATTAATACGAGGCAAAGGATAATGGTTGTTCACTGTAACCTTGTTCAACTGGCGATAATCAATACACATGCGCATAGAACCATCCTTCTTCTTCACAAATAACACAGGAGCACCCCAAGGCGATACACTGGGCCGAATAAAACCCTTATCAAGTAATTCCTGCAATTGCTCCTTAAACTCCTTCAACTCAGGAGGAGCCATACGGTGCGGAGGGATAGAGATGGGCTGAGTGCCCGGCAATAGATCAATGCCAAAATCAATGTCCCTATCAGGTGGCATGCCCGGAAGATCAGCTGGAAACACATCAGTGAAATCCCGTACTACTGGGACTGAATCAACAGAAGGAGTATCCATACTGGCATCTCTCACATAAGCTAAGTACGCATCACAACCTTTCTCAACCATAC
>NW_017688963.1:4134-5898 GCF_001879085.1 Nicotiana attenuata
CTCGGATCAAAATCTCGCTATCGAACCGGAAACTTCAAAATTCGACCTTTCGGCATTTCAAGCCTAAATTAGCTACGGACCTCCAAAACGCAATCCGACCACGCCCCTAAACCCAAAATCACCTAACGGAGCTAACGGAACAATCAGATTTCCATTCCGAGGCTGTCTTCACTCTGTTCTGACTACGGTCAATTTTCCAACACTTAAGCTCTCATTTAGGGACTAAGTGTCCCAAAACTCTCCAAAACTCAAAACCGAACATCCCGGCAAATCAAAATAGCAGAAATAAACTGGGAAAAACAGTTAATAGGGGATCGGGGCGTAAATTCCAAAAACGATCGATCGGGTCGTTACAGAAACTAGGACATACCAGTGAAGAGGAGAGTAAGCAGAATGAAAAGAACAAGAGAGTACAAATGGTTAGCCTTGGCTTGCAGCCGGCTAGCAATAACAAATAGCACAAAAGAGGGCAGAGATTTTTAAAGTATGAGAGATAGTTTTTTGAACCCAAGTGTTCGTGTGTTGTGCTAATGAAATACTAGAGTATTTATAGTTTGAAAACAGGTAGTAAATAAGGTAAAAATCATAGTAACATAATAATTGAGGAACTCAAAATCAATCAATCAAAAAATCAAGGCAAGTACTCCCTTAATTAAGGAAACTAATTCAAACGGTAAGAACCAGTACCGTATAAGGCAAGAAGATGAAAATCAGTACAGGACTAATAAGGTAAGAACCAAAACTTAGTAAGCATAGGGTAGCCAATTAAGGCTAAGTTCAGAAAAACTCCGATTAAGGAATGATTTAGTAAAAATAAAGTACTACAGCAAATAAAATAATGGAATCAGTCAATTTAAACAAACGAGTAGAAGTTTAGGGTTTTAAAAGAAAATCTTTCAATTAAACCATCAACTAAGGAAATCAGAATCAATCAAGAGGGAGTCGTGATTCTGTACTTCAACATATAAATAGAGAAGATCAAACAGACGTAGCAAACAGGCAAGGCCATCAATATCGACAGAAAGAGGCAAGAGATGAACACTCAAGACGAATACAATCACATAGAGGTGATATAGGTAGGTTAAAACTCAGTAAAACCCATTCGAAGCGTGGTAATCACAGAAGCTTAACAAGAATCAAGTAGTCGGGCTAACACACAAAACCAAGACAAATAAGATCTGAAAAAGAAATTAGGGCTTTTAACAGAGGTGAGTTGAAAAAGCAGTAAGAACATAGAATCAGTCAAGATATGCAAGGAAAAGGTTTAAACATAAGAAAAAAAATCAGTTTGAACGGCTTAAAGTTGATGATCCTCAAAAGAAGTTTGAGAATAGTGTAAAACATAGAAAGGACCAGACTTAAATCGTTAAAAATAGCCTAGATCTAAAAGATTCAAATGAAGTTAGGGTTTCAAAGGAAACCCAGATAGAAACGGAAGAACCTGCTATAAACTTCAAAGATCGTAACAGATATGGTGTGATTTTGTCCAAAATCACACCGGAGAAGCCATGAACAATAGAAACAGAAACAGAAACCCTAGATCCAAATCGGCATGGCCCAGGACCCTTGAAGGCCTCAGAGATGATGAGCAAGGCGATGGAGGGACCATTGGAGGCTTGGGGTTGAAAGGTGGTTGCTGGAGATGGCTGGAGAAGAAGGCGGCGATTGAAGGGGTTTAGGGTTAGGTTGAGAGAAGAGAGGATATGAGAGAGTTTGAGGGCGGTGGAGTCTCAGAAATGAGATAGGGTTAGTGGCCTTTAGGAT
>NW_017688964.1:0-320 GCF_001879085.1 Nicotiana attenuata
AGTTTATGTTGTTTCCAATTGCATCTTGTAGTATATGTGCATAAAAATCATAAAGGATAAATCTATAACATGAATGAATACAAGATGAAGATCTACATGAACAGCCAGAAAGTTCGTTCGCTGCAGGCTAAGAAATGAGAATGTTCACCTCATATCAATCATCAAATATGAATTCTCAACTATGTTCAAGTTTCTCTTCTTGAATCTTGATCCAGGGATATCTTCAAATTTCTTCCAGTCTCTTTTGGTCTGCACAAACATTGTTTTATGTTGCTATTTCTTGCTCTACTTTACGAACAAAGAAACTAAAATAGTTAACA
>NW_017688964.1:5331-5898 GCF_001879085.1 Nicotiana attenuata
GTGTATTTTTCTCTTCTCTCTCTCTTTTGTGAATAGTGGTGAAGAAGCAGCCCCCTTTCTAGGGCTTCCACTCTTAGTATTTATAGATGTGAGCTTCGTGAACTGGCAATAAATGGTCGTGGCCACGCTGAGGTTCCGTCCCCATGGGGGAATGAATGGGCCGTGCCCTCGTAGATTAAATCAGACAAGAGTCGAATCCTGTTATGAATAAGTGGCCATACCACTTATTAATTATGGATTAGCTCAAGACGAGATTAGCTCCATTAATTACCGTGAGATCGGATTTTGACCCATACAAAGAGTTTATGTTGTTTCCTAATTGCATCTTGTAGTATATGTGCATAAAAATCATAAAGGATAAATCTATAACATGAATGAATACAAGATGAAGATCTACATGAACAGCCAGAAAGTTCGTTCGCTGCTAGGCTAAGAAATGAGAATGTTCACCTCATATCAATCATCAAATATGAATTCTCAACTATGTTCAAGTTTCTCTTCTTTGAATCTTGATTCCAGGAGTAATCTTTCAAATTTACTTTACCTACGTACTCCTTTTTGGTTCCG
>NW_017688965.1:0-877 GCF_001879085.1 Nicotiana attenuata
CCTTTCATCGCGCATATAGCCAACCAGGTATAATGGGCGGTTATGAGGAATGTCACCTAGCAAAAGATCGTCATTTATGAACGTGACCTTTTCCTCACAAGCATTAACTTCTTGAGGAGTGGACTCGATGGGATTTTCCGAAGATGGTGCCAACGGTAGGTCATCACTCCTTTCTTCCCCTTTGTCAGCATGGCAACAAGAGGCATCAATGCCCTCATGGGAAATCTTCGTGCGGAACCAACTTGGTAAAAACTCCTCCAAGGTCACTGGATTTCGTGGCTTTTGAGGGTGGTGCATCTCCACTTTTGCTTTCTTCAAATGCCTAACTGGATTCTTTTTTATTGGTCTTTTTACCATCATCTTCCTTGATGGTTGTTCCACTGATTCTTTTCCTGGGCTCCTTTTGTGGCGCCTACGACGAGTCACCAACGTCCAACCTTCATCATCATCAGGTTGTTGACTTCAACTTTGTCGCTCTCCAGTAATTCTCTTTTTTAACTTCTTTAAAACCACATAATTCATCTGGACTGAATGAGCCAAAGGTGATAGAGACTTGGTTTGCGCTTGCTTTCTCATCTTCAAGCACGATCTTCTTTTCGCGAGCCAAGTCCATGACTTTATACTTGAAGACAAAGCACTTCTCTAGAGGGTGGCTTACAAGTCGGTGATATTTGCAGTAGTTTGGGTCATTTGTTTTCCCAGCTTCATTTGGTCGCTTCATCTCCGGAAGCTCGATGAGATTTAACTCGAGGAGTTCTTCGAAAATGGCTGGCACATCAGAATCCAGGAATGGGTACTCTTTCTCCTGCATCGCTTTTAGAGTCAACTTTCCACTTGGCTTGTCTTGAAAAGAAGTGGATTTCATACTCTGCTTCTT